>NC_091465.1:6796688-7076688 GCF_027789765.1 Dendropsophus ebraccatus | reverse complement strand
TCTACATGTCTGACTGCTCCTGGATTCATGGATATGCAACAGTCTTGTTTTTGCCTCTTAGGAAGTTGTTCTATTTTTTCTCTCTTTGTTTGCAATTACATGCTCCGACGAGCCTGAGAGATATGAAGAAAAATATTACACAAATTGCAAATTGATAGATAGGAAGTCTATCTGCGTTTTATTCCCTCCTCTGTGGACGCCGGCTCTTTGTTACCATTCTGCTTTGCAGGAGAGACGTAAGGGAAGGAGATTAAGGGAACGGACGCTGAGACGGAGAAGGAGGCTGCCGAGGAGTTCCTTAGCTTTATGTCATCTTAAAGGGGAACTCTCAGCAGGTTGGATGAATCTAACCCGCTGACAGCTCCTTTGTGGGCACGGGGTGCTGAGGAGGATGGCATGTCTCTTACCTTCATCCTCAGTGCTGGTCTTGTGCTGTTAGTTGTGGCCAGTTAGGAGCACTGGGGGCGTGTCTACTGCCCCTCCCAGCACCAATCTAGGCTGGCTAATCATTAGAGGGGGCGGGCCAGCCAGGGGCCGATAACTATAAATAGTTTAGGGTACTAAACAAGCCTGTCTCAGCTCCTACATAACTGGAGTCATCACATTATTCCCAAAAATTCCTTTAAGTCTTAAAGGGATAGTAAAAAAAAAAAAATTCTTTAAAATCAACTGGTCCCAGAAAGTGTCAAAGAATTGTAAATTCCCTTACGTCCCATTGGCATCACAACATATAGTCTTGTGATGCCAATGGGTCTTAGGGAAAACAAATTAACATAATAATTTTAGCTTCCCTTACGTCCCATTGGCATCACAAGACTATATGTTGTGATGCCAATGGGTCTTAGGGAAAACAAATTAACATAATAATTTTAGCTTACTTCTATATAAAAATCTCCAGTCTTCCAGTACTTATCAGCTGCTGTATGTCCTGCAGGAAGTGGTGTATTCTCTCCAGTCTGACACAGTGCTCTCCGCTGCCACCTCTGTCCATGTCAGGAACTGTCCAGAGCAGCAGCAAATCCCCATAGAAAACCTCTCCTGACTGGAAAGAATACGCCACCTCCTGTAGGACATACAGCAGCTGGTAAGTACTGAAAGACTGGAGTTTTTTTTTTTTTTTTAAACAGAAGTAAGTTACAAATCTCCGCTATTTTCTGGAACCAGTTGATTTGAAATATTTTTTTTTTTAGTGAACAACCCCTTTAAAGGAATTTTTGGTAAATGATTTGACGTTAGATTTGTCTCCCAGTAACCAGATGAGTATTTGTAACAATCTATAATATAACTATATCTATTCTGGAACGGCCGATGTGTTAATCTTCGGCTGAATAAAGTGCGGGAATTATTTAGTATTTTTCCTCTCTCCCGTATCGGGGAAGATTATCTGAACTTGCCAAGCGATGCAACGAGATCCCGGCGTCTTTTCATCGCACGTTGCTTTCCTTGAGGTGTAAAGGATTCATTAATTCCAGGAATTTATCTGGTAATAAAAAGTGCTTAGAGACGGAGCCACAATGCACTGAAGTCTGTCAAAAAGTGACAGGCAAAAGTGTTGTCATTTCTATGGAGGAAACTTCATGGCAGGTAATAGAAATGTATCAATATTGCTAAAAATATTCCAAATGCAAAGAGAAATCCTGTCTTGGAGACATTAATTAAAACGTAATATTCAATGATTCAGCTATTTAGCATAAAATACTGAAAAATGAAAGGCACTCACCCAGAGCAGCCCAGGCACAGCCGCATCTCTCCACTATCTGCACAACCAAGACAAATATATATTCTGTAATTCTAAGGAGGATACATGTGTGAAAATTGTAAAAAAAATTGTTAATTTGTTTATGTTTGTCAACATTCTCCGAATGCTCGGTATTTGACTCCTGGAGGCTGGAGAAGTTGGAGAGTCCTGGAAAACATGGAAAAAGCCATAAGCCATAGGCTGTACGCATGTTTTCCTGGCAGACCTAGGGCAGCATTCAACTTCTCCAGGGTTCGGAGGACGTTAAAACTTAAATGGGGCAGAACACTTTGTAGCAACCAACCAGACCCCAACTCTACAGCTGCCCATACACATCACACATGTGGTAGAGAAAGATGACGATTGTGGTGGGATCGGCAGACCAGTATATGGTGGTCTCTCGACTTTGTTATGTCTGTCCATCAAAAGTAAGAAGGGCCCTCCACTGGGCCCCGCACACAACAGGGCCCATGAGATTGAGCACAGTTTATAATACAATTAAAGGATACTCTCCCTTGGTCTGTATAGTTGGATGTTGGGCCCCGATCGCCTCGGTTGCATCTCAAGTGGTAGTTGCATCGATGCTTCTCAACTTTTCTCAGAGCCAAAGACTTTTCTGCTTTATTCAAAGAAGAGTCTTAGACTTTTTTATTGGTCCTTCTCAGCTTTACCTAGGGGTGGGCTATATACATTTTATTGGAATCTTTCAGCTTTACTCAGGGGAGGGCAATAATAATAATAATAGTAATAATAATAATAATACTATGTAATTGTATAGTGCCAACAGATTCCGCAGTGCCATAGACTTTACATTGGTCCCGCTCTACTCAGGGGAGGGCCATATATTTTTCATTGAACTTTCTCAGTTTTATTCAGGGGAGGGGGCCATAGACTTTTCCTTGGTCCCTTCCCAGATTTAGTCATAGGTGGGCCATAGCCTTTTAATTTGTGTTTCCCTTTACTCAAGGGAGGGCCAGAGATTTTTCATTGGTCCTCCTTTTTTACCTAATTGATGGCCATAAACTTTTCTTTGGTCCCTCTATTTATTCAGGGGATTGCCATAGATATTCATTTATCCTTGTCTTTACTCAGGGGAGGGACATAGACTTTTCATTGGTTCTTCTCTTTCTTTACTCAGGGGAGGGCCATAGATATTCATTTATCCTTCTCTTTATTTAGTGGAGGGCCATAGATATTGATTTATCCTTCTCTTTACTCAGGGTAGAGCCATAGACTTTTCATTGGTCCTGCTCTGTCTTTACTCAGGGGAGGACTATAGACTTTTCATTGGCCCCTCTTTTTACCCAAGGTAGGGCCATAGACTTTTCTTTGGCCCCTCTCTTTACTTAGGAGAGGGCCATAAATATTTATTTATCCTTCTCTTTACTCAGGGGAGGGCCATAGACTTTTCATTGGTCCTTCTCTGTCTTTACTCAGGGGAGGGCCATAGACTTTTCGTTGGCCCCTCTTTACGCTCAGGGGAGGGCCATAGACTTTTCATTGGTCCTTCTCTGTCTTTACTCAGGGGAGGGCCATAGACTTTTCGTTGGCCCCTCTTTTTACTCAGGGGAGGGCTTTAGACTAGCAATCTGTGGGGGTGTGATGGTAGACATTTATTCTAAACTATAAGCCAAATGCATTTCTCACATCTCCCAGAGTTCCTGGAACTGATACATTTCCCCTCATCCAGACTTTGTCCTTGTTTGTGTTAGAATTAATCAGCCTCATTGTTTTATATATATCTTATTTTCTTCCCAGCAAAAGGCGGCTCTGTGGTTTTTATTTTTATAGATTTTGTAAAACTGATTGGGGAAATACAGCCCATAATCACAACATTGGCTGCGCAAACATCATAAAGATGATTATGTATACCAAGCCAATTTTCCTAGTGTCAGCTGCACTTTACGACGCCTTGGATAACATATATTTGTTAAAACAACGTGACAAAAATCTATGCAATGTGTAGAATCCGAATCCTGGCCTGAACAGGGGCCTGTAGACTGCAAATCAGAGACGATTGAAATGCTGCAGTCAGAAGAACTCACTGGCCGTTATAGTGAGGACCTCAATAATAAATCTGCCCAGTAATGCATCAGTCTAATATATCCGAGCTGTGTATTTCTAATGCAGAGCTCTATATATTTACAGGAACTGATAACAGTCATGCTACCCAAAGTCGCCTCCAGATGGTGCTCAGGAGCTGATACTGTATACAGTAACCTCTAGAGCTCCCCCTACTGGTGACTGCATATATTAATTTCCTTTATGTTTATGTAGACGATATGGAGCTCTGTACAGGCAAAACTGAACTCTGATCCCATCTCACACAACCTGTTACAGCAGTGAAGCCCCAGCCTAAGTCCTGACACCAACCAGCATCGTTTTTTTATATGCAGTGCAACGCACAATGTCTCCCTGATATTCGACTATTCGATCGAATATTTGATCCCATTAAAGTCTATGGGAACAAGTATTCGATTATTGAAAAACATCTATTCGACCACTTGAAAGTTCACCAAGTCCACAATGACACCTCAGGGAAAGGGAAGGGGGATTTGAACACTTATCAAATATTTATCGAATATGTGGCGTACTATTTGATAATATTCGATACTATTGAACACCTTACTATTTGATCAAATATCTATTCGATCGAACAGTATTCGCTCATCACTACTACCTATATAAACCTGTTTAAAGTTAGCTCCCCCTACTGGCGGTTTTAAAAACGGCCGGTCTCTGCAAAAATCATCCCGGCAGGTACTTAAGTATCAGTCATATGATATTTCCGGCTGCAGTGTTCTGATGCGGGCGCATCAGCGCGCGCCCGCATCAGAACTTCCCATAGCGCACAATGAAGCAAGCGGCCGGAGCCGCTCGCTTCATTGTGTGAACTGACAGGGTTTCCTATGGCCGCAATTCACTGAATTACGGCCGCAAAAAACTGACATGTCAGTTCTTTGTGGTGCTGCACGGGATCCCGTCCGGAGCGTATATGATGAGCGGCAACAATGGCCACACTTTTACGTAGTGTGAACATAGCCTAAAACTGGATTTAGTATAGTGCCACCCTTAAGGGCAGATTAGATGGATCACACAGTCTATTTTTGCAGACAATGTCCTATATTTCTATATTGGCGGCTGCTCTAAGTAAGTTGTGGGGCCTTGCGATTCCCATGCAGCGCCATGTCGCCATGCTAAACTTTACGTAGACTGCACAAAGTAACAAGCCAATAATTGCCGTATAAATCTAAGCTGGATAAAGACTGAAATCTTAATCCATCTGAAGATCTTATTAGCCCCTTTTATTGGCAATGATTGTTATTTTGGAACGCAAAAAAAAAAAAAAAAACCCTAACAAAACGCTATACATTACTTGCCAAAAAAAATCCCCGTGGATTCGGAATCCGGTGGCAGTCACCCAAAATTTTATTACTTTGAAACCTACTCCACATCCATCCTGAAGTCTTACACAGTGTTGACATTTCAGCGAGCGGAGCTCACATCTGCCCCCGGGTTTATGGCAAGAAAATCAAATGTCCCAAATGTTTTTATTGACTGGGTCATTTTTCACTAAAATTTCACACTCCGAGAAAATTCATTCTGAAAATGCCAAAATCTCAGCTGTCAGAGAGACACACAAAGTGGCCGGGCTGATCTATACACTCCGCCATGACTATTTCAGTATTTAGCCGTTATTAGAAGCCGTCAGGTCATTAAGAATGATAAACAGCCCAGGTTTCCAGACAGAATTGCGCGTTTGGCTGAAACGCCGGCCATTTCATTTTTAACTGTAATAGACTGTGTAGCACTGGGTAATTCTCCGATCTGCTGTGGTATCTGACATTGCACGAGAGGACAAAGCGCAGGGAATAAAAATGGAGGCTGTAAAAACACACTTGCATCTGAGATAATTGTATGATGCTGGGGATGTGAGATTGGTATGGATCCTCAGGTACAGCCATCCCGAGCTGCACTCACTATTCTGCTGGTGGGGTCACTGTGTACATACATTACTGATCCTGAGTTACATCCTGTATTATACTCCAGAGCTGCACTCACTATTCTGCTGGTGGGTCACTGTGTACATACATTACATTCCTGATCCTGAGTTACATCCTGTATTATACTCCAGAGCTGCACTCACTATTCTGCTGGTGGGGTCACTGTGTACATACATTACATTACTGATCCTGAGTTACATTCTGTATTATACTCCAGAGCTGCACTCACTATTCTGCTGGTGAGGTCACTGTGTACATACATTACATTACTGATCCTGAGTTACATTCTGTATTATACTCCAGAGCTGCACTCACTATTCTGCTGGTGAGGTCACTGTGTACATACATTACTGATCCTGAGTTACATCCTGTATTATACCCCAGAGCTGCACTCACTATTCTGCTGGTGGGGTCACTATGTACATACATTACATTACTGATCCTGAGTTACACCCTGTATTATACTCCAGAGCTGCACTCACTATTCTGCTGGTGGGGTCACTGTGTACATACATTACATTACTGATCCTGAGTTACATTCTGTATTATACCCCAGAGCTGCACTCACTATTCTGCTGGTGGGGTCACTGTGTACATACATTACATTACTGATCCTGAGTTACATCCTGTATTATACCCCAGAGCTGCACTCACTATTCTGCTGGTGGGGTCACTGTGTACATACATTACATTACTGATCCTGAGTTACATTCTGTATTATACCCCAGAGCTGCACTCACTATTCTGCTGGTGAGGTCACTGAGTTACATGCTGTATTATACTCCAGGACTGCTAGGATAACCCACTACTGCTTGATGGTGCTGAACTCCTGAAATAACTGCACAGACAACTATTCAAACTTAAGTAGACGGGGTCGGCCACAGCTTTATTAAACGTATAACTTTGAAAACCAAAACTGTCTTCTTCGGGGTCGTGCCAGCCGTTGGAAGGCCGACGGGCACTGCCTCCTTTTTTCCCTTCTGACTATTCACCGCCAGCTGTGACTTATAATGAAAGTTGTACCAGACATACACACCGAAACCACCACCGCCTTGCAGACACCAACGCTGTCAAATTAAGGGAGGAAGGGAGGGACAAACTCCTTTCTGGAAAACCGGGAAAGAGGGTGAGTCCGCCCCCTGACCAGTCTTATATACCCCTTAATCTCCTCCCGCTGCCAGCCCCTTCCTGTCAACCACTCCTCCTCCCCCTAACAACCAGAACTCCCACCGTGCTGCAGTTAACCCGTTCACAACCCCCTTCACAGCCCATTAACCCCCTGGCTCTCACAACCGCCCCAGCAGTCCAAGACACCATGCCTTATACAGGCTGGTGTCCCCCCAGGCTGCACTCACTATTCTGTTGGTGGGGTCACTGTGTACATACTGTACATTACTGATCCTGTACTGAGGTAGACGGGGCTGTGAGTGTGAAGGAGGTAGAGAGTGCAGTGAGGGTGCAGGCGGTAGAGGGGGTGGTGAGGGTTCAGGGGCAAAGGGGGCTGTGAGTGTGAAGGAGGTAGAGGAGGGCGGTGAAGGTGCAGGAGGCAGAGAGGGCTGTGATGGTGCAGGAGGTAGAGGAGGGCGGTGATGGTGCAGGAGGCAGAGAGGGCTGTGAGGGTGCAGGAGGTAGAGGAGGGCGGTGATGGTGCAGGAGGCAGAGAGGGCTGTGATGGTGCAGGAGGTAGAGGAGGGCGGTGATGGTGCAGGAGGCAGAGAGGGCTGTGAGGGTGCAGGACGTAGAGGGTGCGGTGATGGTGCAGGAGGTAGAGGAGGGCGGTGAGGGTTCAGGGGCAAAGGGGGCTGTGAGTGTGAAGGAGGTAGAGGAGGGCGGTGAAGGTGCAGGAGGCAGAGAGGGCTGTGATGGTGCAGGAGGTAGAGGAGGGCGGTGATGGTGCAGGAGGCAGAGAGGGCTGTGAGGGTGCAGGACGTAGAGGGTGCGGTGAGGGTGCAGGAGATAGCGGGTTGGTGAGGGTGCAGGAGGTACAGGGGGCAGTGAGGGTGCAGGAGGTACAGGGGGCAGTGAGGGTGCAGGAGGTAAAAAGGGGTAGTGAGGGGGCAGTGACGGTGCAGGAGGTAAAAAGGGGTAGTGAGGGGGCAGGAGGTAGAGGGGGCAATGAGGGTGCAGAAGGTAAAAGGGGTAGTGAGGGGGCAGGAGGTAGAGGGGGCAATGAGGGTGCAGAAGGTAAAAGGGGCGGTGAGGGGGCAGGAGGTAGAGGAGGGTGAGGGGGCAGGAGATAGAGGAGGGTGAGGGGGCAGGAGATAGAGAGGGGTGAGGGGGCATCTTTCCCCCCTCCACCTACACTTTTGCCCACTCTGAGAGCTGAGGATCTGAGTACACAATGTGGGGGGATTCTGCCGCCTTCTTCCATCGACCTTCAAAACAACTTGCTGGTTTTATTGATGATCTTGAAGAGACAACTGACAAACGTCTCGATAGCAGAGACAAATCCAAACAATGGTCCCAGTGTGAAGAAGCTGAACGGGATTTAATTGAATTTTTTTTTTTTTTTTTTTTGTGCAGAAATTGCTTTGACCCTTGAAAAGTACTACACGACATGTAAAAGAGATCATTGACTGGAGTCATATGAATTTTAATGTACTTTATTATCATATAACTTTTTATTGTACTTGAAGTTGTTTTTAAATTATAATTGTAATGGTGTCACATGTCTGGCATGGAGCTATCACTCACCGCTTCTCTACAACCCCAGGACTTCCATTTTAAGAGGCGCTGTGTTTATGAGAGAGATAATGAACAGCTTACTGCTAGGAGATATAATAATTTCCAAGCCATGTAACAGAAATATCTTTGTTCTGCTCCGTGGAAAGAAACGTGTAACAATGAAATTGTGGAATCTTCTGGGCAGCGTTAGAGAGTCAGGGCCCCCACCTTCCTTAAAGGGATAGTCCCAACCTTTACAACATGTGCCGGCGACACTTTAGTTCTGCTGAACCTGACAACAAACTCGTCTCTGATGTCTGTAGATATCACATGATTGCGGGATAATGAGCATTCACGATGTCTCCGATAGGATGGAAGCAGATTGGAAAATAGTTTTTTTTTTACAGGCAGCATGACGTTAAAAAGGGGTAGTTCACAAAAAAATATTTTAAATTAACTGGTGCCAGAAAGTGCCAGAGATTTGTAATTTACTTCTATTAAAACATCTCCAGTCTTCCAGTGATTATCAGCTGCTGTGTGTCCTGCAGGAAGTGGTGTGTTCACTCTGGCAAAGTGCTCTCTGCTGCCACCTCTGTCCATGTCAGGAACTGTCCAGAGCAAGAGAAGTTTTCTACACAATACCACAAGATGAATGTGTGACAGGAGAGGGATCTCCAGCCATCAAGAACAACAAAATGGACCATGTATCATCCATGGTGTTGGGTAGCTCCCCCTTTGTCCCTGGGCTGTACTTGGTAATTTGACTTCATTTAATAATGTGATATTAACATTGCCATGGACAAGACTGAAGCTGCTTCTACTGTTCTTGACACATCACATTTGAGTCTTCTGACATCTACACATGTCCAAGGCCATGGATCCACATATTCCTTTAGGATTAACATATTCCTTATATTGGGAAACTACCAAGGACATTGTGGCATATTGGTCCAACCAGAAGACACGATTCTGAGGTTCATCCACCATCTTTATAGAACCTGTGTACATCCATTTATTGCACAATATTTTTATGTTGTTATCATTGAATGTAAAGGACATAAGATCTAATAGGTAATTTATGAATCATTGTAAAAGAAATAGACCCTAGTGGCCATGGGCTACAAAGAAAACAGCAAAGGGTCTCATCTGTAGTGCTCATTATCATGTCATAGCATGGGGCCACCAATGAATCCTCCACCTTACTGGGCTTATATAGTCTTGGTAAGGTATCCCATTTGCTGGGTGGTGTCCACTAATGGATCCCTTGGCTCACTGGGCCTGTCCAGTCTTGGAAGGATATCCTATTTGCTTGGTGATGGTTTCCACCAATGATTCCTCTAGCTCTGTGGGCATGTCCAATATTGGTAGGGTAGCCCATTTGCTGGGTGGTGATGTCAACCAATGGATCCTCTGGCTGTAGTCTTGGTAGGGTATTCCATGTGCTCAATTTTGGTACTTATAGAATTTACTGAAATTATTTATACCCTAAAATCCGCACAGTGGAGTTCTGATCCCATGTGAAAAAGTGGCTTCTAATGTACTGTATGGGCATTCTATGGCTATAAAATTTCCAAGGATAATGCGGACAACACCAATATGCAAACGAGAAACCAAGGACGTTGGATCCTGTTCTTCCGCGTTCCGAGTCCCAAAGGTTCAACGGCTCAGACCAAAACCTCACATCATATCCCATGTACTGGACAGTGACACCTGAGATACAACACCGAGGACCGGAGGTCTCATTATTCACACCCATATCACTGTTCAGAGTCTGAAACGCACCCGGGTGGATTTACTTTTGTTTCCCTTATTTACAATTTGTCTTGAGCCGGATTTCCAGAGCTCGGAAAAGGTTGAATCACTGGTCTATAAACATAGAGCGCAACATTACAAACCTCACCAGGCAAAAGCACAGTGAACTGTGAAATTCTCTTGACAGCAGAGATTGCTGACTATTTTTTTTTTTTCTAAGTCTTCTTCTTCTTCTATCAACTTGAGACTTTGAAAATCCATTGTTTTCACAGATAGGATGGAAACCAATGTGTCAGGCAGGTGCGATAGTAATATACAAGCTGATGTCTTGCAATGTACTAGTCTTTCTCTTGAAAGCCTCCGAACCGAGCTTCTGCCGTGTTCCTGTCGATGAGGAGGAAACACAGAGACGGATATTAGGCTTTAAAACTTGTTTTGTATTCTTTGAATGGAGCTGAAATGCTCTGCTCAAGAAAATCCTGACCTTTCAAAGATGTCTGCTTTTAGCACAAATGTAGCAGAGCTGATATATATATATTTTTTTATTCATTGAATGCTGAGCAATGTGAGCTAGCAGAACACTGAAGGGAAACACAGATTTTTGGCTGCCGAATCCTGATTATTTTAAGAGGATTTTCCAGACATCATTTATTGTAAACCTAAAGCCCACCGCTTCCACCAAGTTCAAGTAGGACTCTAGATCAAGGGTACCCCTGTACTAGATGCATCTGCTTTACCAATGACAACTTAGTTCTTATGCACTTATATCTAATGTTGAGGTAACCTGTCAAACTGTTCGGGTTTGGCAACAATCTCCGAACCCGAACATTCAACATTTGATTTTTCTGGAGGAGCCCTAGGACTGCCAGGACAACATGGAAACAGCCTATGGTCTATGGCTATATCTATGTTTTCCAAGACCTTCAACTTCTGCAGCCGTGTGGAATCAAACGCTGAGTGTTAGGATTTGGTGAACGTTGAGGAACCAAGTTGACAGGTCGGCTCAACGCTGCTCATATCCCCGAAATATCTTCCAACAGATGGCTTGAGTAGACAATTCGGCAAAGAATGGGCAGTGTGATAAAAAATTGGGCTGTGGCAACAAAAATGTGCTGTAATGCAACTGTTAGGATAAAGAGTACCCAAATAATGCTGGTCTATAGTGCCATACAGTATAGTACCATACAATGCTAAATTAAAAGTGTCATACAATGCCCAAATAATACCACTACAAGGAAAAACATCTATGTTACATCACAACAAGCCATCTACGATAGCTAAGGCAACCATGATACACATTGTGTCAACCAGTAAGGCACAAGGAAAACATGGTGCTTGTCCTGGATAACAGTACCCACCACTGCTTGCCACCACCTCCACATTTGACCTTTGAGATCTAGCATTGCCTTACTGCATCAGTGATGTTTCATCCATAGTGACATAACAATTCGTGTACAGTGGTTCTCTCAAACTGTTCAGGTTCTCCAACGTTCTCCGAACCCGAAAACTCGGTATTTGATTGCTTCTGGCTGCAGAAGTTGGTTGTCTTTCTATGGCTACAGTTATGGATACAGTTTATGGCCCATGGCAGTATCCATGATTTCTAGGACTCCCTGTGGCGTCATCCAACTTCTGTAGCTGCGGAGAATCAAAGGTCAAACACTTGGGTTCAGAGTACATTGCCAAACCCGAACAGTTTTACAGGTCCGCTTAACACTAATGGAAACGTTGCCCAGCCAAACAGAATTGCCCTTTGAGAGGGTCTGAATTTTGAAAGACCCCTTTAAGAGCCACGAGTAGTATAGAGTGGACCAGACTTGGTTTTGATGGCTGGGTTCAAGCGCCTTTAATAACCAATTGCTTCATTTGCCCATAGACTCTGCATGGTATCAACATGGTACTGGACCTACCCATAGCCAATGAAACCATTTCACATTTAAACCTAAAGGGGGAGTGCACATGGTACCAATGTACTGGATTTGTGCAAGAAAAATCCCCAGCTCGGGCATGTGCGTAACTAGCGGCAGCCCCAGCCTAATAACATCCAAAAGGCTGGCGACAAGAGGACGGGAATTTATTTTGTCAAACACGTATTAGCCGGTGTAAAAGACGGAACAGCTAAGCCTCAACAAATCTGTAGACTTCTAAGGATGAAAAATGTCGCCCAATGCTAATGTCCTATATGCATAGTAAGTTTCATGGCGAACACCACTCAGATGGCTTCAGACACAGAACACAAAGCAACTAAACAGCAGAATGGGCCATTCCCATCATTTAATTCGGCAGACAACATCAGAATGAAAATGCATGAATGAGAAAACCAATTACAGCTCTCCAGCGTTATGACCGGAGAACTCATTAGAATGAGGAGCATCTTAAAAGGCGGCAGCACAGAATGTTTCATCCCGAGCCGGCTCCTGCATCTGAATGTCCAAGTCCGGAGAGCTCCAGCCGTCATTGGGAAACTTTCAGAGAAAACCTGTGCCAGCCCTCTTCTCCTAATGGACGTTCCTGCGCGTTTCAGACCTCCTGGCTGGAGGAAATTTAATTAAGAGGACGTTGTGTCATATGAGAAGCGGAAGGCTGATGTATGGTTTTATATGCCGAGATTAATGGCGTACGGCTAAATGTTATATTTCTATTGGTGGAGGGTTAGGAAACGCCGGTCGGTTCAATTGAGGAGATTGCATAACGGCCAGTGGACGTGGGTGATGGATTATGATTTGTTTCCTTGATGGATAAACTCAATAATAGGTAAAAGGTTTAGTAAATGAATCCTGGTGATAAAGGAAGTTTGCAATCTAAAATGAACGGTTGGGGAATTTGTTGGCGTCGCGTGTATGATGCATCCAGGAGCATTGTGGTATATAAGTGTATAAGAATATAGAAGAACTTATTAATTCAACTCATCCAGAAACCCCTACAAAATCCCACTGTTGTATAACTCCATAGAGACAATGCTGCCCGGCTCCAGTGACATCATAACATAACATCGCTGCACAGTCCAACTGCTACAGAGCTCCAGAGCACAACTCCTACACACAATTCCACTGCTACACAGCTCTCTATTGATAATGCTGCACAGCTCTCTATTAATAATGCTGCACAGCTATCTATTGATAATGTTGCACAGCTCTCTATTCATAATGTTGCACAGCTCTCTATTGATAATGTTGCACAGCTCTCTATTGATAATGTTGCACAGCTCTCTATTAATAATGCTGCACAGCTATCTATTGATAATGCTGCACAGCTCTCTATTGATAATGTTGTATAGCTCTCTATTGATAATGCTGCACAGCTCTCTATTTATAATCCTGCACAGCTCTCTATTGATAATGTTGCACAGCTCTCTATTGATAATCCTGCACAGCTCTCTATTGATAATGTTGCACAGCTCTCTATTAATAATGCTGCACAGCTCTCTATTGATAATCCTGCACAGCTCTCTATTGATAATGTTGCACAGCTCTCTATTAATAATGCTGCACAGCTCTCTATTGATAATCCTGCACAGCTCTCTGTTGATAATGTTGCACAGCTCTCTATTGATAATGCTGCACAGCTCTCTATTGATAATGCTGCACAGCTCTCTATTAATAATCCTGCACAGCTCTCTATTGATAATCCTGTACAGCTCTCTGTTGATAATGTTGCACAGCTCTCTATTCATAATGTTGCACAGCTCTCTGTTGATAATGTTGCATAGCTCTCTATTGATAATGCTGCACAGCTCTCTATTCATAATGTTGCACAGCTCTCTGTTGATAATGTTGCATAGCTCTCTATTGATAATGCTGCACAGCTCTCTATTGATAATGCTGCACAGCTCTCTATTGATAATGCTGCACAGCTCTCTATTAATAATCCTGCACAGCTCTCTATTGATAATCCTGCACAGCTCTCTATTGATAATGTTGCACAGCTCTCTATTGATAATGCTGCATAGCTCTCTATTAATAATGCTGCACAGCTCTCTATTGATAATGTTGCACAGCTCTCTATTGATAATGCTGCACAGCTCCTTATTGATAATGCTGCACAGCTCTCTATTGAAAATGTTGTATAGCTCTCTATTGATAATCCTGCACAGCTCTCTATTGATAATGTTGCACAGCTCTCTATTAATAATGCTGCACAGCTCTCTATTGATAATGCTGCATAGCTCTCTATTGATAATCCTGCACAGCTCTCTGTTGATAATGTTGCACAGCTCTCTATTGATAATGCTGCACAGCTCTCTATTAATAATCCTGCACAGCTCTCTATTGATAATCCTGCACAGCTCTCTGTTGATAATGTTGCACAGCTCTCTATGATAATGCTGCACAGCTCTCTATTGATAATGCTGCACAGCTCTCTATTGATAATGCTGCACAGCTCTCTATTAATAATCCTGCACAGCTCTCTATTGATAATGTTGCACAGCTCTCTATTGATAATGTTGCACAGCTCTCTATTGATAATGTTGCACAGCTCTCTATTGATAATGTTGCACTGCTCTCTATGATAATGCTGCACAGCTCTCTGTTGATAATGTTGCACAGCTCTCTATTAATAATCCTGCACAGCTCTCTATTGATAATCCTGCACAGCTCTCTATGATAATGTTGCACAGCTCTCTATTAATAATCCTGCACAGCTCTCTATGATAATCCTGCACAGCTCTCTATTGATAATGTTGCACAGCTCTCTATTAATAATGCTGCACAGCTCTCTATTGATAATCCTGCACAGCTCTCTGTTGATAATGTTGCACAGCTCTCTATTGATAATGCTGCACAGCTCTCTATTGATAATGCTGCACAGCTCTCTATTAATAATCCTGCACAGCTCTCTATTGATAATCCTGCACAGCTCTCTATGATAATGTTGCACTGCTCTCTATGATAATGCTGCACAGCTCTCTATTGATAATGTTGCACAGCTCTCTATTGATAATGTTGCACAGCTCTCTATTGATAATATTGCAGACAGGAACACAGGTGCATCACACAACTCCTCTGGCATCAAGAAAGTTTAACTCTAAGGGTATTATTATACGGAACGATAATCGCCCGAATCTGCCATATCTGGCCGATTATTGCTCCATGTTATAAACACAACGATCGGCAGATGACAACGATCATTGGCTGATCGTTGATATAGGTTTGGACCTATAATTGTCGGAAGCATAGCGATGGCTGACAATATGCAAAGTGTATACATTACCTATCCAGGCTGCAGGGCTCCTCTTGCGCTCTGCTTCTCCTCAGGTCCTTCGGCTCCATCTTCAGAGCGGCCTGTCTTAGCTGACAGGCTGCTCAGCCAATCATTTTCTGGGACCGCCGCGGCCAGTGATTGGCTGAGCGGTCTGTCAGCTGAGACAGGCCGCTCTAAAGCTGCAGCAGGCGGACCTGGGGAGAAGCAGAGCGCAAGAGGAGCCCTGCAGCCTGGATAGGTAATGTGTACAGTTTAAACAAGGGCTGCAAGGCCATGCAGCCCTTGTTAAACAATTATCGGGCCGCGTAATAGGCCCAGTAAATGATCGCTGATTTAGCAGATCAGCTCTTGTTTACAGTTATTATTGGGCCCCCATTGGCCCATGTAAAACTACCCTCAGCTCCCTGTTTCACCTACTCAGCCCGACCGGCCTACCCCAGCTTCATATCGGCACATGTGCTCGTCTCTATGGCCACACTGGTGCACGGTACCCCACATATAGCCCTATCCATGGCCCAATTGATTCATAGCTCTAAAACCGTACCGATGGATATCAGTCTGAACAGTACCAAAGTACACAGAACAGTCAGACATATGCCTCGCCTAATTTAACTATATTAGAGACATAATTTTTAATGTTCTGTATGTGCCTCTATTTATTGCGAGGAAGCATTGTCAATGGGAAATGTATGTTGCAATTAAACTAATAAATTTGTTGTGAAAGAGAACGTAGCCGTTCAAGGTCTGCCTGACATTATCACTTAGTATGTGCTCGACTATAGACTCTCAGAAGCGCAATAACCCTGAGAAGCGTGACTGAGGTTGGTACCTGTGCCACCCACGCTGTGTCATGGAAACATACACACACCAATCCCCTTGGCATTCTTTCCAGCCGTCACTTTCTGTTCTTTCTCTTCATTTGAAGTCAATTTAAGGTAAACTCTACGAGGCAAACTATCTATGATACATTTCATTAACTCCATGAAAACATTCCCAGATTCTCCCGGAGACTCTCCCAGCTGGCTAGACCGCTGCACTGCGCACCAAACACCATTGTCTGCTGCTTCGGTATCATGGGGGGATTTTACCTACAACTTGTCAACCATCAGTTTTTATTGTTCACCTTTCTTTATTGTTTGTACCTCATACCTATTTCTAAATCATGCAGCAGGTACATGGGACCCCTGTTATTTACTTGTCTGCCCAATGTATCTATCTCTTCCACTTTACCATCCTGGAACCACCTCCTGACTTACCATCCTGGCACTATTCTTCTGCCTTACTATCCTGGCACCTCTCTTCCACGTTACCATCTCGGCACCATTTTTCTTCCTTACCATCCCAGCACCATTCTTCTTCCTTACCATCTCGGTACCATTCTTATGCCTTATCATCTCAGTACCACTCTTCTGCCTTGCCATCCCAGCACCATTCTTCTTCCTTACCATCCCAGCACCATTATTCTTCCTTACCATCCCAGCACCATTTTTCTTCCTTACCATTCCGGCACCACTCTTCTGCCTTGCCATCCCAGCACCATTCTTCTTCCTTACCATTCCGGCACCATTCTTCTTCCTTACCATCCCGGCACCATTCTTTTTCCTTACCATCCCAGCACCATTATTCTTCCTTACCATCTCGGTACCATTCTTCTTCCTTACCATTCCAGCACCATTTTTCTTCCTTACCATCCCAGCACCATTCTTCTTCCTTACCATTCTGGCACCATTCTTCTTCCTTACCATTCTGGCACCATTCTTCTTCCTTACCATCCCGGCACCATTCTTCTTCCCTACCATCCCGGCACCATTCTTCTTACTTACCATGGTGGCCCAGCAGTATGGTGGCCCCCTGGTTAGCACTGTAGCCTTGCAGCACTGGGGTCCTGGGTTCAAACCCCACCAAAGGCAACATCTGCAAAGAGTTTTTATGTTCTCTCTGTGTTTGTATAGGTTTCCTCCGGGTACTCCGGTTTCCACCCACACCCAAAAACATACAGATAGGTGAAGCGCTGTGGAATCTGTGTGCGCTATACAAATAAACCATTATTATTTATTATTAATTACCATCCCGGCACATTTGCTCTTCCTTACCATCCCGGCACAATTCCTCTTCCTTACCATCCAGGCTACATCCTTCTTCCTTACCATCCCGGCACCATCCTTCTTCCTTACCATCCCGGCACCATTCTTCTTCCTTACCATCCCGGCACCATTCTTTTTCCCTACCATTCCGGCACCATTCTGCTTCCTTACCATCCTGGTCTTCTGCGATAAGCTTGTGAGGAACAGTCCATGCATCTTTATCATAAAGGAGGTTCTGCTGGCTGAGACGATGACCCCATTGAGAGCACAGGTTTTTTTTGCTGACTACCTGCAGAATGACTGATTAAAGGGAAAAAGAAATCTAGGAGAGCTTCTTTAATAATATGACATTTCCATTAGTAGATAAAATTGGTGAAAAGTCTTCGATGGGTCCCTTATAGGCCAATACAAGCATTCTGAAACTCAACTCGTCTTGTATATAGGACCACTTAATTGAAAGACCCTTTGCACAGAATAATCCACTAACTCCATAGACATAGTGACAACCATTGCTGAGCTCTGTCAGTTTAATATTATGTGACCCTTTCTTTCCTTTGTTTGACTGGATGAGCCTCCGTCATTGAATACAAAGAGGTTTTCTATCCCAGATCAATACATATCTCTGTAATGTCACAAAGAAAATACAGGGAGACGTTCTCGAAAGGTGACATCACTAATTATCTTGATTGAAGCGGGAATTGATTCATGTAATCAATGTAATTTCCCCAAAAAATGATGAACTGTGGGGAATGCTGACATGGATGCGCTGGATGATACATTAGGTTTGCCGAGAGCCAATGTTTTTGTACCTCCGTAGCATATATATATATATATATATATATATATATATATATATGAGGGTTTGTGCCTGATCTACAGGAAAGTTATACTATATGATAAACATCTATATGTGGGCATGGGGTGCCCACAAATTTCGTGGAGTACTTCCCTTTAAATTTCTGTGCCAGAGTGTTCCATGTTACAATAAATGGGCTTTTACAATGTTGATGGTATCTAAGAGGTTTTGAGACCAACTCAAGATCAGAGATGTTTCAGCCATTACAAACACCAATAAGGGGCGGTGTCTGGGTAGAAAGCTAAAAATACATTCCACCATGGCTCAAAAACATTCCTTTACTCAAAAACATTCCACCTTGGCCAAGATATTCCTTTATATATATTGTAGTGGATCATCTGTAATGGGCAGTGAAGTCTACAGAGGTGATGAGGATGTCTTTATACAGTGACAATCATCCACCAGTAGTCTTAGGACGGGACCTAGGAAAGTCTTTGGTTTTGGTGACAGTCTCTGTAAAAGTACATAGATCTCAATGTTTCCCAATGAAAGAAAATGTAATGAGTTGCAGGAATTCTGACCAAATCACCTACAACTTACCTACTGTGGAACAATAGGGTAGCACAATGATTTTACTGTGACAATTGTAGATGCCATAAAATTTTTATTGCAAAAAACTTTTGACTTATCACTGAGACAAACAGAAGTAGCGTTCAAAGTTTCTTCAGATTCCCAAATACATGCTATGGTGATCCCCAAGGGTATTCATCAAGCATGTTGATGCCACACTCTTAACATACGCTTGATAAAAACCCTTAGGGGTTCAAACGTTGCACCAATGTATTTGGGAATCTAAAGAAACTTTGAAGATTTTGCATGATCAGATGCTGTTGGACTCTTCTGCTTCTACTGTATATGTTGCTGTAACCTTCTCTTTGGATAGTTGGCAATCTAGTGTGCATCCTCCTCTTTCTGCCAAGCAATACGGATATTTACTGTTGGACCTTTCTTTGTCGCTGTAACATGTCAAAAGTTTTTTTTTTTTACGATCGTGTCCATGTAAGTTCTCTTCTTGCTCTGAGTAGACTTTGGTTTCTTCTATGTTTTTCTTCTTTCCTAATTGTTTAAACGACTGATAAAACCAAAGTAATCATTCCCATGTGACAAAAGACCTACCTACAGTATGTTGTGGATACTTTGGGCAGGGCTAAACCAGGGAATGGGGTCTGACCGAATTCTCAACTTTAAGGAGGGATGGACTTTCCTACAATCATTGTCTGGGTCTTTACCTCCAAGTAGTGTCTGTAGTAACATCAGTATGAAATAAGAAGATGGAAAATGTGGTTGGCCAGGAAGAAGATCAAGGCAGGCAGAGATCTCACAAGACAAGGATTTGGCAGAATGTCAGGACAAAGACATAAACAAAGACATGGTGGATGGTGAGCCATAGACACAGACTGGTGGGTGATGACCCATAGACACAGACATGGTGGGTGGTGAGCTATAGACACAGACATGGTGGGTGGTGAGCCATAGACACAGACATGGTGGGTGGTGAGCCATAGACACAGACATGGTGGGTGGTGAGCTATAGACACAGACATGGTGGGTGGTGAGCCATAGACACAGAAATGGTGGGTGGTGAGCCATAGACACAGACATGGTGGGTGGCAAGCCTTAGACACAGACATGGTGGATGGTAAACCATAGGCACAGGCATGGTTAGTGGTGAGCCATAGACACAGACATGGTGGATGGTGAGTCATAGACACAGACATGGTGGGTGGTGAGCCATAGACACAGACATAGTGGGTAGTGAGTCATGGACACAGACATGGTGGGTGGTGAGCTATAGACACAGAAATGGTGGGTGGTGAGCCATAGACACAGACATGGTGGGTGGTGAGCCATAGACAGACATGGTGGGTGGTGAGCCATAGACACAGACATGGTGGATGGTGAGCTATAGACACAGACATGGTGGGTGGTGAGCCATAGACACAGAAGAGGTGGATGGTGAGCCATAGACACAGACATGGTGGATGGTGAACGATAGACACAGACATGGTGGATGGTGAGCCATAGACACAGACATGGTGGGTGGTGAGTCATAGACACAGACATGGTGGGTGGTGAGCCATAGACACAGACATGGTGGGTGGTGAGCCATAGACAAGGACATGGTGGATGGTGAGCCATAGACACAGACATGGTGGGTGGTGAGCCATAGACAGACATGGTGGGTGGTGAGCTATAGACACAGACATGGTGGGTGGTGAGCCATAGACACAGACATGGTGGGTGGTGAGCCATAGACACAGACATGGTGGATGGTGAGCTATAGACACAGACATGGTGGGTGGTGAGCCATAGACAGACATGGTGGGTGGTGAGCCATAGACACAGACATGGTGGGTGGTGAGCCATAGACACAGACATGGTGGGTGGTGAGCCATAGACACAGACATGGTGGGTGTTGAGCCATAGACACAGACATGGTGGGTGGTGAGTCATAGACACAGACATGGTGGGTGGTGAGCCATAGACACAGACATGGTGGGTGTTGAGCCATAGACACAGACATGGTGGGTGGTGAGCCATAGACACAGACATGGTGGGTGGTGAGCCATAGACACAGACATGGTGGGTGGTGAGCCATAGACACAGACATGGTGGGTGGTGAGCCATAGACAGACATGGTGGGTGGTGAGCCATAGACACAGACATGGTGGGTGGTGAGCCATAGACACAGACATGGTGGGTGGTGAGCCATAGACACAGACATGGTGGGTGTTGAGCCATAGACACAGACATGGTGGGTGGTGAGTCATAGACACAGACATGGTGGGTGGTGAGCCATAGACACAGACATGGTGGGTGTTGAGCCATAGACACAGACATGGTGGGTGTTGAGCCATAGACACAGACATGGTGGGTGGTGAGCCATAGACACAGACATCTCATTCAATCAAATGGG
This sequence comes from Dendropsophus ebraccatus, assembly GCF_027789765.1. Lineage (NCBI taxonomy): Eukaryota > Metazoa > Chordata > Amphibia > Anura > Hylidae > Dendropsophus > Dendropsophus ebraccatus. Next base: position 7,055,471 of record NC_091465.1, on the reverse strand, counting down.
AACAACATAAAGACGATTTACATTCCCAATTAAAGAGAGAATAAAAAATAAATAATAATAATAATCTGTTCCTAGAAAAAAGCAAAGCTCAGTCTTCCTGTCAAAGAGCAATAAAACTGGTGCCGCGCCGCAGCACTTATGGGAGCGGTATGTTGGAAAGTTGTGCAACAGTTTCTGCTTTTCATGACATCACTTTCCTCTATTTGCGGCTTAATTAAACTGTCAGCGTTAATGAATTGATTGTAGACGGGACACTAATAGGAGCGGCCTCATACAGACAGAGAAATTACACTTTTTGTCAATCACCGTGTTTAATGGCTTCACGTTCGGCTGCAATCTTACAATTTATAATTATTTAGACTTCACTTTATTTAAAGGGATATAGGTCTGTATTGGAAAAACTCCCCCCCCATAATACGTCCATTTTATAGAGGCCCCCCATAATAATAAGCTGATCACAGCTCGAAGCCCCCAACATCAGCTGTAATGACTGAGGAACACTGGGGTTTGATTCTCCACAGCACCCCCACAGGGGAAGGGAAGTATTACACAGTTCCCATTGAGATTAATGGATTCTATGGACATGCTGGGTCCTCCAGAGTGAGAGACGCTCTTTGTAGTTTTCTGGATATCAGATGAGGATGGTGCACAGTTCTCTCGTCTCAGGGATATCATTGTTGTGCCGGGACGGTTTTCTATAGTACTGCCCCCTAGTAATCCAGGATTCTGGACTGGAGCCGGCCTTTTTCCTTTAGCAGATTGTCGCTTCTATGTCTTTTTACTGAGGAGCAGCTATAGATTTTTTTATGCTTTGACATTTGTGACTTTCCAGCATTATGGGCTCGTCAATAAACCTGGCTGCTGGGAGTAAATATATAATCTGCTGGAGAGCTTATTTCCTCCGGACTTTTATCTGTCAGGATTCTCTGTCTATCCTTGGCGTTGACCTAAGACATCAAGGAAGCATCACGGATACTCCGTCTTATTCAGGGGACACAGATTGCTTCAGGTTTGACGAGTAAAGCTGAACATTATAGTCTGGACAGGAAAACATATTCATACATATATATATATACTGCATCCATGTCCCCTTACATTAATCCAATAGAAGCCACGAGAGGTGATGTGACTTACAATAGACTATGAATCTTTTACATATCTACCGGAGCATCGCAACACAGCGAAACATATCACATCATAACATATTGTAATATATCTATCTATCTATCTATCTCCTATCTATCTATCTCCTATCTATCTATCTATCTATCTATCTTCTATCTATCTCCTATCTATCTATCTATCTATCTATCTATCTATCTATCTATCTATCTATCTCCTATCTATCTATCTATCTATCTATCTATCTATCTATCTCCTATCTACCTATCTATCTATCTATCTATCTATCTATCTATCTATCTATCTCCTATCTATCTATCTATCTATCTATCTATCTATCTATCTCCTATCTATTATCTATCTATCTCCTATCTATCTATCTATCTATCTATCTCCTATCTATCTCCTATCTATCTATTATCTATCTATCTATCTATCTATCTATCTATCTATCTATCTATCTATCTATTATCTATCTGTCTATTTATCTATCTATCTATCTATCTATCTATCTATCTATCTATCTATCTATTATCTATCTATCTATCTAGTAAGGAATTCCCCACAGCATAGCTGTGCTGTGGGGAATTCCTTGCTATATTCAACGGGCTCCTGGTCAAAGCCGTACCTGCTGGCACCCGGATCCACTACTTGTATAGTGCTACCTATATACTGTGATATCTATCTATCTATCTATCTATCTATCTATCTATCTATCTCCCTCCTATCTATCTATCTATCTATCTATCTATCTATCTATCTATCTATCTACCTATCTCCTATCTATCTATCTATCTATCTCCTATCTATCTATCTATCTATCTATCTATCTATCTATCTATCTATCTCCTATCTATCTATCTATCTATCTATCTATCTATCTATCTATCTATCTATCGGAACCTGACCCCCTTCAGCTCTTTCACTCCTCTCCCTTATTGTTGTGATGCTTATACCCACATCGCACCTGTAAGAAGCCATAAGACCACCCTGATTTATCCTCTCCCCATACACGGCCTCTATGGTTTCAGTATACAAACAAATCCTATATATCCCCTGGCACGGCAGTCACTGGATACCCCGTTCCCTGTGCTTCTCTTGTTTATGACCTAAAGATGAGCAGAGGAAGCAGATGAAGGAAAGTAACACCTGACTACACAGGAGTTGGATGTAGTCTGTAACCATGACGACACATAGGTCTGCATAGAAGCTGCGTATGCACAAATACTAGAGGCTTCTAATCAAATCTGTTTCCAGCTGAATTTTATTTTAGTGGAAGAAGAAAGGGTTAAAGTCTTTTTGGCATTAATACAGTGTGGATGGGAGGATATTGATCATCAGATCTGTGATGCTTCCAGCTTCTTCTGGGTTTCCTCTACCTGAGCGTTAGACTTTTATGAGATGGATTTCTGTACGGTTTGCCGTGTTCACCTCTCCAGCGGCGGCGGCCATATTTCTAGGTTATATTCGTCCGCTCTGACTTTAATCTTCAGATAAGAACGATCGGGTCTTAGAAGTTGTGTTTCTTGGCGGCGGTTGTGAAGCGGGATCACTGGATGATATTACAGGCGGTTAAGGTTACAGAATCGGATCAATAACATTAATGCAATCAATGGCTTCGATTATTCTCCGTTTCATCTCTTGAGCCGGAGGAATCACCTTAGAACTTACTGCTGGGTCAAAGGTCACAGAAATTACAGATTAAAAGCAGAGGCTGGGGGTCCGTGATGGCGCCGAAAATATTGTGATAGGATGAGAGCGCATGAAAGGCAACACATCTATCTATCTATCTATCTATTTATTTATCTATCTCCTATCTATCTATCTATCTATCTATCTATCTCCTATCTATCTATCTATCTATCTATCTATCTATCTATCTCCTATCTATCTATCTATCTATCTATCTATCTATCTCCTATCTATCTATCTATCTATCTATCTATCTATCTATCTATCTCCTATCTATCTATCTACTATCTCCTATCTATCTATCTCCTATCTATCTATCTATCTATCTATCTATCTATCTATCTATTTATTTATCTATCTCCTATCTATCTATCTATCTATCTATCTATCTATCTATCTATCTCCTATCTATCTATCTATCTATCTATCTATCTATCTTCTATCTACCTATCTATCTATCTATCTATCTATCTATCTATCTATCTATCTATCTCCTATCTATCTATCTATCTATCTATCTCCTATCTATCTATCTATCTATCTATCTATCTATCTATCTATCTATCTATCTATCTATCTCCTATCTATCTATCTACTATCTCCTATCTATCTATCTCCTATCTATCTATCTATCTATCTATCTATCTATCTATCTATCTATCTCCTATCTATCTATCTATCTATCTATCTATCTATCTATCTATCTATCCTTTGTACAGATCCACCTTTCCTCTTATATTAACAGTTATGAAGTAATAAATTATGTATAGAACAAATGATATCTCCGCGTCTTACATGTTATTCCCATCGCTCTCTTGCCGCCATCATTACAATAATCATATTACATCCATGTGAAGGTTTTGCAGTGTTGCCGACTGCACCGGGCCTACACCAGCTCTTTCCAGGCCGCTTTTCCTGACAGCTCCTTCCTGTTATATCCTGTCGTGGGTAAAAGCGGGAAGTAATGGAGCCTCGTCCGACCCTGATGACAGCCCCCCCCCCCCATGTCTCCGCCTGGCGTCCTGTCACCGCGCGCCTTTAATTGAAGCCGCTACTTAGTTTATAGTAAACACACTTTTGTTTGTTGTGCGCCGAATGCAAAGGATTGTGGGGCAATTTATTTGCAGTGTAAACATATTGGTTGGAAGTCATTAATATGACATTCACATAACCATAATGAAGCGTGGAAGACGTGGAGATTTGGCACCACTGAAATACCCAAAGGACATTAACTGGGAGTCTTAAAACTAAAACTATTGGAAACAAGATATTTTTACCTCTCGTTTGGGAGTAATATAATTGCATTTTGTGGCTATAGCAGATGCTGGGGACAGCTGGTGGAGTTGGGTTTTTTTCCCATCTTCTATCTTTTGTACTATACAGATAAAACCCGGTATAGCTCGCACAATAGAAAAAAAACAATGGCTGCTCCTTAATCTGACGCTTGATAGACTGGCTTTTTGTGAGCGCGTGTAATATTGAAGATTTGTTTAGACGGCAAACATATTTATTACATAAACTCGGGAGAATAAACAGCACATGCTCGACGCCTCATTCCCGCCAATGAAAAGATCCGCCTTGTCTTTTCGCGACCTTTCTAGATACTTAATTGAAACCAAATATTTGGAAGTTGGAAATTGGCAGCAAAACGGTAACTGGCAGCGCCTCCCTCTCTCTATCCCTCCTTCTCTGTCTCTCTTCTCGCTCTATGTATTGGGTGTCAGAAGCTTTTGTAGTAGAGTTTGATTCTCATGCGCTAGAAATCCCCAATTGACGCCAATAAGGGAAACTTTAAAAATAAAGATGAACAAACCCAACAGTAGAAACCAAGATTTCTAAAGAATTTTGCAAAAAACTTCTGTTTGTTACCAAACTGAACTTTTTCCGCCCGACCCCCCGGTGCAGCCCCCGGATACTTACCCTTTCCGATGAGTCCCGCTCCTGGAGCTGGTCCCGGGACAAAGATATCAGCGCACGAGGCCGTGCGCCCGCACGCCGCTAAGATGAGTCCGATGGCCATAGAGAATGACTGCTCCATTCATTCTCTTTGGGCGTCGGACTCATCTCAGCGGCACGTGCGCACAACTTCGGGCGCTGATATCTTTGTCACGGGACCAGCTCCAGGAGCGGGACTCGTCAGAAAGGGTAAGTAAAGGTTCCCTTTAAAGGAGAATTTTTGTAGCAAATGCGGGAGAAGTGGAGGATAAAAGTAACATGCTGTTACTTCCCCTGCTCCAGCATGTTATTTCTGATATCTTCCTCAGCACTTGCTAAAAGAAAATGGGACTTCTCCTTCAATACACGTAAAAAACAAAAAGGAGACTATACTTACCTGTCTGCCCTCCCCGAATTTCCTCTTAGGGTCTCTGGTTTCCCCTTGCCAGCTTATTTTGTGTATTTTTACTCATCACAGGATGTTTTCATTCCAATGTTGTTGTTTTTTTGTTTTTCGTTTCCAACAGCAACATTGGAACAAATACATGCTGTAATGAGTAAATATACAGAAAACAATCTGGCAGGGTAGAGAGCAATATGTGAGTGTTGTGTCTATTGCTTTCTACCCTGCCAGCTTGTTTTGTGTATATTTACTTATCAGAGCATGTTTTCAGTCCAGTGTTGCTGTTGGAAACTTAAAAAAAAGCAATATTGGAACAAAAACATGCCATGATAAGTAAATATATACAGAAAACAAGTTGGCGGGGTAGAAAATATTCAGCAGACACGGGGATTGTGTCTATGAAAAGGTAGCATACTGAAAACTACCTGTATGCAACTACTTCATCCCCTAAAATAATATAAATTATATTATTTTAGGGGATTAAGAAAAGTTCAGGTTTGTCCAAACCAAATTCCAAATTTTGATTCAAAGTTCGGCGTAGTTCTGGGAATGGTTAAAAGGGGTATTCCGGCCATTGTGTAAAAATATATATGAATGGGAAAGCTTGTAAAAGAAAAAATTATACTCAGGTAGCCCCAGTCCCCCGCAGCTCCCATTCCCCTCTGTCCTTTCTCCTGATCTGTTTCCTTCTTCCTGCTTTCAAAGATCATTGCAGGAGCAGGAAGGAGCCAATCCCTGGCCAGATCGGTGTCCGCCGGATCCCATCTCAGGGCCTCATAGTCAGGTCCTGTTCTTGAACACTCATCTGGAAAGCAGGAAGAAGAAAGAAGATCAGGGGACAGGGGGGATGGGAGCAGCAGGGAACTGGGGCGAGGAGAGTAATTATTTTTAAATTATTTTCTATTCCCTTCACCTCCACCTACTCTAGCAGCATATTTATTCTTACACAGGGGCCAGGATACCCCTTTAATGCCCCCCAATGACTGACCCCGACCCCCAGACACTCCCAGCACAATGTGAAAAACTTTATCTTCTAATTTGCAATAAGACCTGAACTTGGAGTGAAAGCTTATGATATTTGGTGCACTGTCTCTTTAAGTAGCTGAGCTCATTTTTATTAAGCAAAGTGCCGGGATAAGGTTCAGGCGAGAACAATGTGTTCATGGGATCATAATTCTGCCATTTATGCACACCTCCTGAGGCTGAGGGTCCTTGTGCCGAGAACTTCTCTCTATTGAAACTATTGATTTTACTGATTGCAAATCCTGGCTGCCATTCTAATGTAATTCATAGGAAATGTCTGAAAACAAACAGTTCACGCAGCGCTTAGCAAGACTCGTCCATGGTGCTGCGGTCGGGATCAAGGTGACAGTGTTAGTCAGAGCATATGCTTTATATATCAGATACACTGCTCTGTTCTGCGAGCTCAAGAGCCCAATCACAATAAGTCTTTCATATCACTATGTGTATGGGGAAAAAAGCAGAAGTGCAGTACCACTCCTCACCAGCGGGGGTGCACAACATGTGGAATTGTGGACATACATTGTAAGCTATAGGGCTTCTTACTAGTAGGTGGTCTGCGCCCCTGACAGCTTGATATTGGACTTCTGAAGCACTTGTACTTTTCTTACTAGAACATCCCTATGCAATCCTTGAAAACTGAGCCCACTGGAAATAACAATTCTACAAAAAGTCACAACATTTAAAAAATTAAAAAAAGTTGTAACTACTACTATTATAGTTGTAACTTTTGTTATAGCAGCTGTTATTGCTGTTGTAGTTGTTATTTTTGCAGTTTTATTTGTTGTTGTAGTTGTTATTGTAGTAGTAGTTGTTGTTATTGATGCTGCAGTTGGTAGTGTTGCTACTGCAATAGTAGTAGTAGTTGTTGTTGTTGTAGTTGTTATTATTGTAGTTGTTATTGTTGTAGTTATTGCAACTGTTGTTGTAGCTGTTGTAGTTCAGTTCTTGTTGTAGTCGGTTTAGTTGTTATTGTTGTTGTAGTTGTTGTAGCTGTTATTGTTGCTGATGTAGTTCAGTTCTTGTTGTAGTCGGTTTAGTTGTTATTGTTGTAGTTGTTATTGTTGTTGTAGTTGTTATTGTTGTTTCTGTAGTTAGTTTTAGTGTTGTAGTTAGTGTTGTAGTTATTGTTGTAGTTATTGCAAATGTTGTTGTAGCTGTTGTAGTTCAGTTCTTGTTGTAGTCAGTTTAGTTGTTATTGTTGTTGTAGTTGTTGTAGCTGTTATTGTTGCTGATGTAGTTCAGTTCTTGTTGTAGTCGGTTTAGTTGTTATTGTTGTAGTTGTTATTGTTGTTGTAGTTGTTATTGTTGTTTCTGTAGTTAGTTTTAGTGTTGTAGTTGTTATTATTGTAGTTGTTATTGTTGTAGTTATTGCAAATGTTGTTGTAGCTGTTGTAGTTCAGTTCTTGTTGTAGTCAGTTTAGTTGTTATTGTTGTTGTAGTTGTTGTAGCTGTTATTGTTGCTGATGTAGTTCAGTTCTTGTTGTAGTCGGTTTAGTTGTTATTGTTGTTGTAGTTTTTGTTGTAGTTGTTATTGTTGTTGCTGTAGTTAGTTTTAGTGTTGTAGTTAATGTTGCTACTGTAATAATAGTAGTAGTAATAGTTGTAGTTAAATATTATTGTAGTTGTTGTTACTGTTGTTATTGTTGCTGACGTGGTTCAGTTCTTGTTGTAGTTGGTTTAGATGTTATTGTTGTAGTTGTTATTGTTGTTGTAGTTGTTATTGTTGTTTCTGTAGTTAGTTTTAGTGTTGTAGTTAGTGTTGTTACTATAATAATAGGAGTAATAGTTGTAGTTGTTATTGTTGTTATTATTGTAGTTGTTACTGGTGTTATAGTTGTTATTGTTGCTGATGTAGTTTAATTCTTGTTGTAGTAGGTTTAGTTGTTATTGTAGTAGGTTTTGTTGAAGTTGTTATTTTTGTAGTATTTGTTGTCATTACTCTTGTTGTTGTAGTATTAGTAGTTGTCCTTTTTTTTTTCTTACTATCTTACATACATAACAGTGTTGGTAAAATATAATTGAATTCTCAATTCCCTTTCTGCATAATTCCCCTTTAAAAATTCTTCTCCTGAAACTTTTTTTTTTTTTCATGCATTTTCATGTAAGATACTATATAGCTTCCTCCAACTTAAATATTCATTGAACAGTAAAGGTCAGATTCTTGTGAATGCGATGGGTGTTAAATCCAGCGTCGGAGGCACTCTCCTAGTCAAAGCCGCGCTGTATTACCTGTATATTTCTATGCATAACTGTCTTCTTCATCACTGTTATTCCTGCATAAGAACCCTCAAAGAGCTCCTTCTATCACACTTCCCAGACGTTCATCCTGACAAGTTTGAACTACAGCAATCTGTTACCCGCATCCTCCACCACTGCTCAATACCGCACCGTGAAGGATCTGTCATACGGTAAACGAAAAACAGCCAGCCCATTTTTCAGTATAACACCTACAGTTTCAATTTCCATTGTATTTGATTTCCCTTTTTTTTTTACTTTACCTTTTTTTTTATTATTATTATTTTTTTAGCTCTTCTGCACTTCCAGATAATCTTATATATCTACCTGAAATTCAATTAACGTTCTACATTCGGAATAAAGCCCCCATGTCTCTTTCTGTTGTCAAGTCAAAAGAACCTGAAGAGAAGCCTTAAGACGCTATACGCAGATGTTGTCAGTTGTCAGTTAACTCTTTGCAGTTCAATGTTTCTGGGATTTTGATGTCAAAAATAGTGTCCAACCTTCTCGAATGACCATTAATAACAGAGTGTAATTCCTGCCGAGCCAACAATACATTGGTTCTCCATTGGTCATACACAGACCATGCAGCCATCCATGAACATAGTGATGTCACTAATGTATCCACTTTTTAAAATTCCCCTCATTCTACTTGTAAATGCCAGGAAGAAGGACTTGTCAACACAGTAGATTTACCTGCAGTCTTATGTAAAGTAAATGATTGACCGCCCTTCTGCCAAATGACAAACCCGGCTCTTCTGTTTTCCCTTCACCTCTTGGTTTTCTTCGTTCTCATTTTTTTTTTCTTCCTATCCCGGTCATATAAAGCTGTCAGTCATTCCCGAATATAAAACGCCGACACTCACTAGCATCTTATCTTGGTCAGTTTTCATGTATGAGATTTAATCAAAGTTCCTCTCACCTCTGCGTCTTATCTTGGAGGAATGGAACAGTAAACAAGGATTGTACCGCTGAAGATTAGAAGGAAGGGAAGAAGAAAAAATAGATTTCTCGGAGAAGAGCAGCAATGATAAGAAGCGTTTCTCCTGTGCTCTGACTCAGAACAAACTCATCTAAATAGGTGGAGTCCAGGAGAGCAATAAGGGGAAAGGCTCCAGTCATCGCGATGTTATAGGTCCTGACTATTCAGGGCCCCAACACAGACTATGCAGCAGAACCCTCATTGCATTTCAGTTATAGACCTGGTCCACACTTATGGGCAGAGGAACTTTTTGGCCTCTATCTGTCCCCAGTAGTGTTCGTGAAAGTGTCCGGGTTCTGCAACTTCTCCAATTTTGAACATTCGGCATTTGACTTCCAGTGTCTGGAGAAGGTAAATGCCACCCTAGAGGGTCCTGGAAAACCTGAATACAAGCATAGGCCATAGGCTGTATCCATGTTCTCCAGGCAGTCCTTGGGCTAAATCCACCTTCTCCAGACGTGGGGAGTTAAATTCCATTGATGAACTCGGACACTTTCCTGAAGTCTGCTCAACCCTAGTTCCCAATCCAAGATTGGTGCAATTATGGGACAAGCGCAGTGATATCGGTCAACATGCCTCTTTGCACCACTCACCTTGAGGAATACACAAATTAGGACATGGTTCTTCACCATAATTTTTAGATGGGGTTATTTTCTGCTTATAGACCTGCTGTGGTTGAGCGTCATAATTGAGTCACAACCTGACCTGACGAGGTGTTCACTTTTAAGTGTGGGACTCTTCAGAGCTTCTTTCTTCTGCCTTTTTTCTACAAGGAATAGGCAAATGAAGTACCAGGTCATCCAGAACCACAATGAGAAGGCCTATAAATGCCAGCATTTTGTTCTGGATTCTCATGTCCTGTCCACCCACAATAAGACAAGATCTTTAGACTGTTTCCCACCGCCCTAAAATTCAGCATGGACAAACATTCATCCAGTTTACGGATGAGCACCCGAGTCCGATTGTTCAGCATTTAAATATCGGTGGCTGAAGGACTTGGATGCAACCCTACAGAGCCAAACTTCATCATCCACCGGCATTCAAATCCTGAACGATCAGACTCGAGCATGTTCCAGTTTCACTCATTTCTAACCCAGTTCTTTAGTTGCCCATTTGTCCACCAATCCATAAATTGTAGCTCCATTCTCAATGATGTCTTTGACCACCACTTACCCCTTGTCCCAGCTCTGGCTTCTACATCCATTTCCACAGCTAGAAAACCACTAGTCCCATCTTTTTGCTTTAGTTCTCTTCATATGGTTTTCTAGAAGAGGAATCTGGGGTCTATATTCTTATAAACAGACTGCTCCCCTAAAAGGGTCCTGGATGTTTTCTATTTCCCCCGCCATACATCTGGAATCTGTTAAACAATTTTTAAGGTTTCCTATAGCACCCCCACAGGGGATATGATGAACTGCAATTATCCAGAGAGAGTTGCTTTGTACCCGTATCTTCAGCTGGCTAAAAGACATGGCGGTCATCGTGTTCACTTTCCCCGATTCGTTCAGAATTACCTATATTTTTTGCCATCACAGAAAATCCCTTCAGTTCTCTTTCCGCTGACATGGATGGATCCTAACTCCATTTTGTTATGCGTCTAAAACTTCTCACTAAAACTGTGGAATGGTTTAGTTCAGCAAAGCTGTCTTCTCTCATATTTCCATCCTCCGAGACTTACTGCAATACTAACAAGATGATCATAGATCCCCCAAAATGAACGTCGGTATATTATACGTTGCATCGCAGAGCCGTAAAACATAGAGACGCTTAATCTATTGCAATTACAGTAACTAGAGAATTAGAGGAGATGAAGCAATATGGGCTCAACTTGGAAACTTCATAACTTTTTATTACTGCCAACTTCTTCTGCTCGTCGGAGGATTTACTCCACGTACCGCAAAGTAGAATATATAGAGTATGGGATGTTATACTGTATGTGGTTATTACTTGGGAAGACTTTACATGTTCTAGATCTGCATGAAAGTGACATCCCAACCGGCAGTCACTTATATGGGATCACATATAGATATTTATTTTTTTGTGCTAAGTGTAGAATTAAAGGGGAACTATAAGCAGGATAGATGACTCTAACCCGCTGATATATCCCTACTGCTCAGGAGATGCTGAGGAGGAAGGGATATCTCTTACGTATGTCTCTTTCCTTCCTCCTCGGCACCGCTCCACTTCTGCTCCATGTTCTGGTGAGACTGTTAGGACAACTGCCCCGCCTCCAAATCAATGATCCGCCCCTTTCTAATGATAATGAATGGAATGGGCCATTTGGATCGGCGCTATGGGGGTGGGCAGTGCTCCTAACGGTCTCACCAAACTGTGGAGCAAAGGACTAGCTTCACCAGAATGGCGCTGAGTAGGAAATTAAGAGTCATACTATAAGAGACATACAGAACCTTCCTCCTCGGCATCTCCTGTGCAATAGGGACATATCAGCAGGTTAAATTATTATAACCTGCTGATAGTTCCCCTTTAAGTCCTCCAGAGCTGATTTTAGTGCACTACTTGGAGACAAAAAGTCATAAGAAACCATTTGTGGTTGCCCAATTAGTGTTATTTCCTTAGGCCCCCTTCCTCCCTTAGGCCATGTTCACATGGCGTAAGAGACCGGCCGCTCCGTGACCCGGCCAGGTCACGGAGCGGCCGGTGTCTGAAAAGATCATTTCAGTCCACAGAGTTCTGAACTTACCACAGCACACAATGAAGCTTGCGGCCGCAGCTGCTTGCTTTATATTGTGCACTGACAGAGCTTTCTGTATCCGCTATTCAATGAATGGCGGCCCCAAAGAACTGACATGTCAGTTATTTGCGGCGCCACGAGGGATCCCGGCCGGAGCGTATACTCTGTGTATACGCTCCGGCTGGGATCCCATAGAAAGCAAGTCAATGTATGTTTTCGTGGAAAGTACGGCCATTGTTGCCATTTACGAAAACATACGTTGTGTGAACATAGCCTAAGGCTGTTTTAACGGTCAGGAAACACTGATCAGGAAGTCTTATAGGAATTTATCCTGATAAAGGGGTATAGTATATATGTATATTTTTTATTTTTAATTCCTGGAATATCCCTTTAAAAATCCTAAAAAGCTTAGAGAGGAGCCGTATTAGTATTTCCATCCATATTTCGATCGTCCTGGTTCTATCTGTATAATAGACCTGACTATAAAGGTGCATAAGCATTACGGAAATTCGTGTATCATTAGCGGCATGAGTAGTCATAATTTAGTTAGAGCGAAATCTATTTGCTATACACGGGAAATGCGATCATTACGGTTTCATTGGGAAACGCTTGAAAATTGTCCCGTTAATGTAAATTTCACTTTTATAGAAGAAAAATCTCTCCTGCCATCCCCTCATTTAGTGTCCTCTGATTCTGGCCATTATTTTCCCCGCGTCCGCCGTAATATAGGGTTGACGTGACCTTTATCCAGGTTTAATCAGGTGTGGGCTTCAATTTCCAAAATGTTTTCACTAAATATGTCACGCTAATGTATAATGCGGCAAAGGCTTCGCCATATTATTCCACTTACTGCGGAGGGTGAATTTTTTTCTATTTTTTTTTTTTTACATTTTAAGTGTTTACAACGTGGAGATTTTTTTCGGCAAATGTCATGAATAAAAGAAATGTTATTATAGAAAAAAATGTGAAAACTTTTTTATGAAAAGGCTAAAATTGCATCAAATAATATAAATATTTTTTTACTTTGCTCTTTTTTTTGAAGTATGAAGATATCATGTGACGCGTTTATTACTGTAAGGTTATTTTTTTCCCATAGAGTTTTTTGGATTTCTTTTTATTATTATTATTATTATCACCATCCACATGACTTTATTTATTTAATTTTTACAGTTTCTTTTCCTATCATTTATTTTGCAAAAAAGTAAAAAAAAAAAATAAAAAAAATTATTCATTAATATTATCAATTGTATTTTTAACACTTTGAAATTCGTATTTCTTAAACAGGATGTTCAATGAAAAAAATGGATAATGGCGCAGTCACCGATGATACTTGTTGGTAGCCGCCATCTTTTTATCGACAGTTTCACCAAAGAAAACTTTGACAACTTTATACTATAATATCATTGAATTTATTGGGATTTATTAGGACTATTGTAACTTTTTGGGATTTATTGCGGTGACCCCTTCATAACACTCCACATCCGGTGTGTAGTCCGCTTAGGGTAATGTATTGCTTCTATTACAAGCGCCAACCCCCAGGGGGCGTCTATACATGATACATTATTCTGGATGGATGTTGTTTGGGCTTGTGTCGCCTTTAATGCTCACATGGCTGATGGCCATTCTGAACCCTGCGCTGTATCGGCCTGTAGGAGACTGTGCGCTATCCCTGTATCCACTCTTCTGTAGAGTCTTCACCGCACAGTCTGTAGGATCTAATCCCGACAATCCCGCAGGGCTCAGACTATATGTTTATTTTATAACCTGCATTTTACTAGTGGACGGAAATCTTATACTTGTCTGCAAAGTTTGTCCGCATTAACTCTTTCAGGAAGATGGAAGCTGCCAAAGTAGGATTCCAGGTCTCCATCCTGGTTTTGCTGCCATTAGATGGAATATGACAGATAGGTGGCGCTTTTCTATACACATCTCATCTGCGGGACAGTCACATGACCAATGTCCTGGTATGGCCAGAGCTTTAGATTTGCATTTACAGCTGTCATTTCCAGATTGTGATAAAACTGCATAAACAGATATAGATATTCGTCAAGATCTGTGGCATATGAAGGAGGGCTAAATGATAGGTGGACTCACTTCCTTGACTTGGCATCTCTATGCTCTTACCAAGCTGTTAGGCTGTCTTGGTATTAAATGGAATCAGCTCTATATGATGCTCCGAGCTATAGACAAGGGCAGATAGCCGATAGATTGTCTCTTAGCTAATGGCTGTTTGCAAAGATCATGTTTTTTCTTCAAGCTCAATTTCCAAAGAGACTGGGCTGAGGTGCTTCATGCATGCCTCCTCCCTCCCCCACCCCTCTCCGCTTGGCTTCCAGTACTAAGCCCTGTACATCACCTTGTAAAGGCAAGGAGTGGTGGGGGGAGGAGGCATGTGTGCTGTGATGCCAAGCAGCAGAATGCATGCCTCTTCCCTCCCATACTCCCCCCTACTCTACATGATTGGCTTCCAGTACTGAACCTTGTACATCAATCAGTTATAATAGGAAGGAAGGGGTGGGGGAGAGAGGAGGCATGTATGCTGTGATGCCAAACCACAGAATGCATTTCTCTTCCTTCCGTCACGTCCCCCTAATCTACATGATTGGGGTACAGAGCTTGGCTTCCAGCAATGAACCTTGTACATCGATTACTTATTATATGGAAGGGTGGGGGAGGGAGAAGGCATGTATGCTGGGATGCCAAGCAGTGGAATGCATGTCTCCTCCCTCCCCCCCCCCCTGTCCTAGATGATTAGGGTACAGAGCTTTATTTCCAGCATTGTGCCTTGTGCATCAACCACCCACAATAGTGAGGGGTGGGGGAGGGAGGAGGCATGTACGCTGCATGGCTGAGCCCCAGAATGCATGCCTCCTCCTTCCCTCACAGATGTTCTAGATTTTTACACCAAATCTGAAAGCTACAGGAGGAGTCACAGAGATCTTAGCTCCTCCCTATTATCATTGACCCTGTGATCGGACTTTATAATCACTGATCAGTGATCAGAGCTGTGCCGGCTGATCCCGGAGCAGTAGAGCTCTGCTTCCTCCTCATCCGTATCCGTCACTATCTGGAGTGGCAGATTCTCCCTCCTGTATTCTTGCTGGTCTCGTCCCTTTCTAGTCAGCAGCTTGCGGCTTGTTCTATAATTTTCCGCCATTCTCCAAATGATAGCGTTCCTATGCAAACACATTATTTCCACGGAGCTTATAACGCGACTGTCGTCCTTTACCAATCACGGGCGGCCGTCGCCTTCCGTACCGTTATATCGGATAATGCTCCTATAGAAGCCGGACGCAGAAATGGATTTTATTCAGGCGGCTTTTATTGTGTTCAGAGAGACGGCAAATAAAAGTGGATGTTTAGAGTAAATGTAGGTTTACATGACAGCTGAGGGGGGAAGGGTTAAAAGATGGATGTAAGGAGGAAGCCATGGAATCTCAAGACGCTCCAGTCGTTCTTTATTGCTGGTTTGGATTGAACGCTATGGAGCCTGCGGGGCAGAGTGGTGCAGCAATAAAAGATGCCCCCTGGGTCGGAACTGATGGTGTAAAAGCCTCCCCTGCCCCACCACAGTATTATATAGAGCTGGGGGTCTTTTGAAGTGTGTAATGCCCCTTGAGCAGTTGACCCTCCAGCTGTTGCAAAACTACAATTCCCATCATGCATGTGCAGCCAAAGCTGTGGCAATGTGGGGGAGAGGTAGGGGGCACTTAAAGGAATACGCCTTTTAAAATCAACTGGTGTCAGAAAGTTATTTGTAATTTATGTCTATTTAAAAAAAATCTCCCATCTTCCACTACCTATCAGTTGCTGTATGTCCTGCAGGAAGTGGTGTATTCTCGATATTATCAACAGTCTGACAGGGTGCTCTCTGCTGCCACCTCTGTCCATATCAGGAACTGTCCAGAGCAGGAGAGGTTTCCAGCAACTGATAAGTACTGGAAGGATGGAGATTTTTTTTTTTGCCGGAGTGCCCCTTTAATTAGTATCCAGAGTAGTACGTCCTTTAAGTGCATTTATCCTGCAGTTCCGGCCCGTTGTACAAATCTCTTCCTAAATCATTCCGTATAATTTTCCTATTTACATGGAATGCAAATGCGCATTTGCTGAATCAATTAAGAAAAACAAATCCCGGCTTTGTCTCAGGTAGCGTCTCTGATATCGCCGAGTCCAGAAAGCTATTAGCACTAACTTTATCAGAGCTCAGGAACCAATTCAGGCGCTAATGATCATGGACCTGCCAAACTTCATTTGGAGCTGACTATTAGCCAGATTATCAATGAACTAAAATCATCGTTTTCATTCTAATGCGCTCGGCTACATATAAGTATGATAATGTAATTGCCACCGAATCAGCGCAAATGATAGTGTGAGTCTTACACCAATCTCTGCTTTATTATAATATGTAAGATGTGTCTAATCCCAGGAATTTCCATATAAATAGATTCGAGATAATAGATAGATAGGATATAGATAGGAGATGGATAGGAGATAGATAGATAGATAGATAGATAGATAGATAGATAGATAGATAGATAGATAGGAGATAGATAGATAGGAGATAGATAGATAGATAATAGATAGGAGATAGGAGATAGATAGATAGATAGATAGATAGAAGATAGATAGATAGATAGATAGATAGATAGATAGATAGATAGGTAGGAGATAGATAGATAGATAGGAGATAGGAGATAGATAGATAGATAGATAGATAGATAGGAGATAGGAGATAGATAGATAGGAGATAGGAGATAGATGGATAGGAGATAGATAGATAGATAGATAGATAGATAGATAGATAGATAGATAGATAGGTAGGAGATAGATAATAGATAGGAGATAGATAGGAGATAGATAGGAGATAGATAGGAGATAGATAGATAGATAGGAGATAGATAGATAGATAGATAGATAGATAGGAGATAGATAGATAGATAGATAGATAGATAGGAGATAGATAGATAGGAGATTGATAGATAGGAGATAGATAGATAGATAGATAGATAGATAGATAGATAGATAGATAGATAGGAGATTGATAGATAGATAGATAGATAGATAGGAGATAGATAGATAGATAGATAGGAGATAGATAGATAGATAGATAGATAGATAGATAGATAGATAGATAGATAGGAGATAGATAGATAGATAGATAGATAGATAGGAGATAGATAGATAGATAGATAGATAGATAGATAGGAGATAGATAGATAGATAGATAGATAGATGGATAGATAGATAGATAGATAGGAGATAGATAGATAGGAGATAGATAGGAGATAGATAGATAGGAGATAGATAGGAGATAGATAGATAGATAGATAGATAGATAGATAGATAATAGATAGATAGATAGATAGATAGATAGATAGATAGATAGATAGGAGATAGATAGATAGATAGATAGATAGGAGATAGATAGATAGATAGATAGATAGATAGATAGATAGGAGATAGATCGATAGATAGATAGATAATAGATAGATAGATAGGAGATAGATAGATAGATAGATAGGAGATAGATAGATAGGAGATAGATAGATAGATAGATAGATAGATAGATAGATAGATAGGAGATAGATAGATAGGAGATAGATAGATAGATAGATAGATAGATAGATAGATAGATAGATAGGAGATAGATAGATAGGAGATAGATAGATAGATAGATAGATAGATAGAACATAGACTCATTAATGATAGGATATCTCTTCTATATAAATGGAACACAATACATCTCTGCAGATTTCTTTGTTCCTGGAATACGGCACAATCATAGTGACATTCCCCTTTAATTCTGCAGGTCGGGGTCCCTACACATTCAGCAGATCTTTCTAGAAGCTAGGTGTGTTTTATTGCTAACAATTATTTCTATCCCGGGAGAGTCCGGGAGCTTTGATGACTTCCAGGTTCTAAGTAAGTTTTGCATTTGGGACGTTGCGTCCCCTTTAATTTGCTCGACAGGCTCTGCCAATTTACTATTAGCAAATCAGAGAGACGCACCCAATCCGGATCTGAAATTAATGGGCTGAATCTTGCCTGAAAGCAGCAGATATGACTTATGTGGATGTCACCCACTGGCTTTTTATGGAAATTATTAATAAATCAGTAATTCCATCTGCAAAGATGTTGTTGTGTTTATAAATATTTAATTTACCTTCAGGTGTCCGCGCCGTTTTTTCCTTTCTCCGAGCTTGATGACTTTGCTCCACTCTCAGCAGAACAGGAGCGCGGCGGCGTGTGAAGTTATTGGTGTAATCTCACACCACTTCTTTCATGACGGGGGGAATCCGCTTTCTGCTGTTCCATCTTATTTGCGCTGCTGTCTAGAAAAACTCTTTGTGGTGGTTTATTCTGGATAAGAGGAGAACAATTTAACAGATGGGAAATAAAGAAAAAAAATTACATTGTTTCAAATACCCTTTTAGTGAATTCCATTGATGGTCCTCACGCTGGAGGAGCTCAGATATATCGGCAATACATGGGGAGCCCACTGATGTGTATTAGGGAAGCTGTAATTCCTAATCTCTCCAGCGGGGGCACTGCAGGGAAATGCTTCACTTGCTTTTAGACTCTACCGTAGATTGCAGCCGATCACTGACTCGGTGGATAATTCTAATGGAAAGGAATAGTCCAAGGTGATCTTTTACAGGGAGAATTTTATATAAAGTAACAGGATAAGTACTTAGTATTAGGGTACTATTACAATGATTAACTATCTCAAACGTCCGCTAGGGCGAACGACCTCAAATCGTTAACCCAATTACACGGAACGATGATCGTTACTTACGATCGTTCATCCTGTCGTTGCTGCTGTGTGCTGCGAACGATGTCTTATTGTATGGGAACAATTTGCAAACGGTCAACGATAAAAATAGGTCCAAATTCTATCAAACGACCAACGTGAAATCGGATTGAATTTGGACCTATTTTTATCGTTGACCGTTTGCAAATTGTTTGCATGTAATATCAAACTATTCTATCAAACGTTTCATTGTTTCATCGTTGTCTGCTATTACACTAAACAATTATCGTTCAATTATCCGTACGATCTAACGATTTTTTGATCGTCCCATGCAATAGGGCCCTTGGTTGGTGAGGATTTCTGTATAGGGGTTTCCATAAAATGTTTAGTCCTTGATTGAAGTCTATACAAGGTGTAATAGTCAAATGGGCGGGCAGCAGTGCTGGTAAGAATGTGATAGGACTCCCCCTTTATGTGTGGGGGTCTACATGGGGGTCTCATTTAGTCGGGTGGGTTGTCCCATCTGTGCTGTAGACTCTTGATGTGACTGACCAAGAAAGGGGGTAGAAAACTCCCTGTACCACAACAGATCCCTATTATAATAAAAGGAGAGGAAGGGTCCAGGAACCTATAGCCACACCGGGGAATGGATGACATGGAAATCATCAAAAGCAATGGGTCATCTACACGATGCATGGAGGATCCTAGTTCCCTGGAACAGGAGATAGCTTTTTCCCCATAGGGTTTTTGGATACAGGTTGCCTTGAAAACCAACACTGACAGTGATAGTAATATAATGGCGGTCTATCAGGAAGTCAAATCGGGAAACTGCTGATATGCAGCCAAATAACCAATACAATCCCAAGAAAAATCTCACCAAAGAAACCAAAAAAATCACTGCGACTTTGCTCTATCCAGCCATTTGTTGTCCGTAGTTTCCGAATGATCAACAACTCTGGAGTTTTCAGCATTTCCTCGGCTCTGTGTTTAAGCGGTTTGCAGGATCATTGGCTATGCACTTGAATGCCGCGGCACACATAAGAAAAACATTAATGCTCACTAGATTGTCAAAATATATATCACTGACAAACACGGAGAAAAATCTGCCAAATAAGAGGCAGGAGGTCTTACTCAGCATAATCCGACTCAATGAGCCGAGGAGAAGACCAAGCCGGGCCTTGAACTCCCCCGCGCCTTGTGCGTTCTCTTCTACTTGTTTATGGGGGTCATTGGATATTATCGCACCAGAATTTTTTATTTTTTTTCTGCTTTTGTAACAATGAAATCCTATACATGTGGGGATTTTAACTTACTGTTTTTTTTTTCTTATCTCTTTTAGGAAATCGCAGCTTATTTAATAACATTTGAAAAGCATGAAGAATGGCTGACAACCTCCCCTAAAACAAGGTAGGAACAGGACATCTAAAGGCAACTTGTGTATTCAGTAATATTTCTTTTACAGACCACTGAACATCGCTGCTCTAATAATAAAAGAAAAGGAAAAACAAATTATTTATTTATTTAATATATAATAGTATTTTTGTTTATGAAAATTCCAATTTTTTTAAATAATTATGTTTTATGGTTATGACTATATTTTTCACCTCTCTAGAAAGTCTTAATGTTGCACAGTGCTCGCTCCCGCTCGCATCATATGAGGCTAATAATGTTACAGGGGTGTCAAACATGTAACGCTTCAGCTGTTCCAAAACTACAATTCCCATCATGCCTGGACAACCATAACTTTAGCTTTGGCTGTTCAGGCATGATAAAAATTGAAATTTTGAAATTTTTTTTTACACTTTTTAAAAAATTATATATTTATTTGCTATTTTGTAACATTTACATACACATTATTTGAGCTGCATTGTCCAACCATCTGCAGTGTATATACCATCTGCAGTCCAATACAACCCAAAATACCCCATTGAATGTGACAGACCTGCTGATGAGGGCTTTGAATGATCTCTGTGTGAACAGAGCCTTAAAGGGATTATTCAGGATAAGGTAGTTTCTTGAAAAAACAGCGCCACCCCTGTCCCCAGGTTGTGTGTGGAATTACAATTTAGTTCCATACACTACAATGGAACTGATCTAAACTGAGGACAAGAGTGGTGCTGTTTATGGAAGAAAGCAGCCATGTTTTTCTAATCCTGGATAACCCCCTTTAAGCAATGTAATGTTGAGTCTATGCACAGTGTATTGGATTCCATGTCTGGCCCAGGAAGTCTCCATGGTGCTGAATAGTAACAATCAGCTAATAGATTGTAAGACTACAAGATTCCATCCAGGTTCTAAAGGTTACAAAGAAGAAGAGTTTACAGATGGTTCCTTCCAATTTTCAGTGGATTTTAATTTCCCAACAATTCACGATCAGGACGCCTGAATAAAAGTTGGTTTGTGGAAGACGATATAAATCCCCGTCTCTTCTCACAGTTTCCAGGCATTTTGTCTCCTTTGAATCTGCTGAATCGCAATAAATCCAGACACGTGTGAAGAATTATCATGCAAATAATATAATTATACGGTGCAGCATTCTAATGATTATTTACCATCTCACATCCCAAATCTCTTTGTTTTGCTCCTCAATCAGAAAATAACCTTGAAACTATAATAAAGTCTAAAAAAAAAACTTGAAATATGAAAAACATAATCTTTGATGAAAAGCTGTCTAAAAATTTTTTTGGGGGAGGGGCACGCGGTGGATGCTTGCGGGGGTTTGTTATTGTAGATGATACCAAACCCTGGCAAACTGGAGGTGTTCTTTCATGATAAAGTAGACCCCAGGATTTAGTGATAATGTATAATATCACCATCTTGTAAGAACAGTGAATAGTATATACACTGCTTTCTGGAGAAGTGCAGAGACACCTTTTAAAATGGCAGGAGCCCCTGTTCTTCTGTAGGGTTATGTGCGAATACTCACCTCCTACCTGCTCCTGTCTGTGACCTCTAGTGATCATTCAGTAGTTACTAGGGCCCTGCCGAGGAAAAGCCTGCAGTTTAGCGATCACTAAATGGCCTCTTAGGGTGGGTTCACACATAATAGATCGCTGTGGATTTCATTCTGCAAGTATGTAAAAGGCAGCCCCCCGAAACCCCCTGCATACTTTACCGGGTCTGCGCTCCGGCTTGCTTCGAGGGCTCCAGGCGTCCGGACAGTGGCTGCGGCGGGGAAATTCTGCTGCCAGTATGTTATCGCATTGAAAGGGACAGTGAAGGGATCCACAGCAGGTGACAGACAGGAGCAGGGAAGAGGTGAGTATCTGTACAGCAATTGAGAATCTTTTTGGGAGTCTCTAGTGACTAGTGTTGAGAGGACCTGCTGTACTGTGGCTGAAGAAGTTGGATGCCATCCTAGGGCTGCCAGGAAAACATAGATAATAAACCCAGTGCCACACCCATCCCTGTGGTTACACCCGGTACTGCAGCTGCGTTCTACTCAATACCTGACAAAACTGCAATACAGCTTTTATGTGTCCATGAACACTGAGGGGGCCACGGTACTCTATAATGTATTTCAGCCCCCTTATTCTATTAATTGATTGGGGTCTCAGAGGCCAAAGAGTAAGACAGTAGTAGTCCGGTGTTGGACATTTAAAAAAAAAAAAAAAAAGAGCTGGGGAGGAGGTGGCTGAACATAAGAAACATGCACCTATCTCCTTGGCTCTAGCACCGGGGTCCGCTGTCCACCGCCCGCTTCCTCGTCTGACCGGGGACCCGGATTCTGACGCGCCAGCCCTACTCAGCCAGTCGCGGCCATAGCAGGGTCCCACCTTGGCTCTTTTTAAAAAAATATCCGACAGACTTCTCCTTTAAAGGGGTACTCCGGGCTGGGGGGCTTCTTTGTCTATGGCCCGGGAGGAGGTGGATGAGGGTAATGACGTCCCCTTACCTCCCCGGTTCCAGTGCCGTGTCCCGGATCGCGCCGCTCCAGTTCGCACTGCCTGGCCGCTTCCTGGTTTCTGCAGAGGCTTGAGACGTGACGTTTCCAGTCCACTCAGTCAGTCAGTAGCAGAGGCGGGATCCCACCTCTGCCACTGACTGGCTGAGCGGACTTGAAATGTCACATCTCAAGCCGACGTCAGTGACCGGGCAGCGCGGACCGCGATCCGGGACACGGCACTGGAACCGGGAAGGTAAGGGGACGTCATTGCCCTCATCCACCTCCTCCCGGGCCATAGACAAAGAAGCCCCCAGCCCGGAGTACCCCTTTAATTCTCCTGTATTGTTCTAGAAACCCCATTTCACGTCTACTTCTATTCCATAAAAATCTTTTGGGAGAATAAACCGGCATGTTGGGCTTCGGGATATTGCATCTTTATATATATATGTAAGTGATGACAGATATTTCCGGAGTCTATGGCTCTTTTTTTTTAAGCTCTAGGCTGAGCTGTGTGGTAGAAAGAAAAGAAAAAACAGCAGAATTTCCGGGGTGTAGGACGAGCGCGGAGTCGCACAATTCTTTCTCTAAATCAGCTTTATGACTTATTTATGCTGAGATAAGTTCCCGGTGACATCCTGCTTTATTCTTCTAATTACACTGACTTGTGGGATTGATGGAGGAAACGCTGATTATTTTAAGAATTATCTACTATAGTTATATATTTATTTATTTTTGATTATTTCAGGCTGTTTGTTTAGTTGGGCGTAACTTTTATTGTTTTTAACTTTATTTTTTTTATTTTTTTTATTCTTTTCTATTTTTAGACGTAGCTGCTTGAACATTCATTATTAATTACAATGTATATATTTTATTTATATTTTACTTAGTTTCGGTTTTATTTGTACATGCTGGTTTTTGCTTTTTTTTTTCATTTTTTACCTCAAGTTTATTTTAAGACAGGTTTTATTACATGCAATTATTATTGTTAATATACTGTTTTATTTAAAATCTTATATATATATATATATATATATATATATATAATTTGAATGGAGAGCTGAGGAAAAGCAATGCATTCTGATAATTCAAGTACTGAGCAACTGCTCAATCAGAAAGTACAGAACTAAGACCCCTAGGACTAATGGATCTTGGCAGTTTCAGAACTGAGCAGACAGGTAACACTGCTATATACTTCTGCTGTATGTTTATTTTCTTACCCGATGTTAGACTGCCCCTTTAAGAATATATCTAAGTGTAATATGACCCGAAGGCACATACTTTGAGTTTTTAATATATACAGTATATATATATATATATAAAGCCAATAGAAAGACATAGACTAGTGTTCTGTAGTAGTACAGAAGTGAGGTCACTGGTGTGGGAGGGAGGTCACTGGTGTGGGAGAGAGGACACTGGTGTGGGGGTGTTGTCACTGGTGTGGGAGAGATGTTACTGGTGTGGGAGAGAGGACACTGGTGTTGGAGGGAGGTCACTGGTGTGGGAGAGAGGACACTGGTGTGGGAGAGAGGACACTGGTGTGGGAGTATGGACACTGGTGTGGGAGTGAGGTCACTGGTGCGGGAGAGAGGACACTGGTGTGGGAGTATGGACACTGGTGTGGGAGGGAGGTCACTGGTGCGGGAGTATGGACACTGGTGTGGGAGTGAGGTCACTGGTGCGGGAGAGAGGACACTGGTGCGGAAGAGAGGACACTGGTGTGGGAGTGATGTCACAGATGTGGGAGTGTTGTCACTAGCGTGGGAGAGATGTCACTGCTGCGGGAGTTAGGTCACTGTTGCAGGAGTGATGTCACTGGTGTGAGAGTGATGTCACTAGCGTGGGAGAGATGTCACTGCTGCGGGAGAGATGTTACTGGTGCGGGAGTGATGTCACTGGTGTGGGAGAGAGGACACTGGTGTGGGGGTGTTGTCACTGGTGTGGGAGAGAGGACACTGGTGTGGGGGTGTTGTCACTGGTGTGGGAGAGATGTTACTGGTGTGGGAGAGAGGACACTGGTGTTGGAGGGAGGTCACTGGTGTGGGAGTGTTGTCACTGGTGTGGGAGGGAGGTCACTGGTTGGGAGAGAGGACACTGGTGTGGGAGTGAGGTCACTGGTGCGGGAGAGAGGACACTGGTGTGGGAGTGAGGTCACTGGTGCGGGAGTATGGACACTGGTGTGGGAGTGAGGTCACTGGTGCGGGAGAGAGGACACTGGTGCGGAAGAGAGGACACTGGTGTGGGAGTGAGGTCACTGGTGCGGAAGAGAGGACACTGGTGTGGGAGTGATGTCACAGATGTGGGAGTGTTGTCACTAGCGTGGGAGAGATGTCACTGCTGCGGGAGTTAGGTCACTGGTGCAGGAGTGATGTCACTGGTGTGAGAGTGATGTCACTAGCGCGGGAGAGATGTTACTGGTGCGGGAGTGATGTCACTGGTGTGGGAAAGAGGTCACTGTTGCAGGAGTGAGGTCACTGGTGCGGCAGTAATGTCATTGGTTTGGGAGTGTTATCACTGGTGTGGGAGGGTGGTCACTTGTGCGGGAGTGTTGTCACTGGTGTGGGAGGGTGGTCACTTGTGCGGGAGTGTTGTCACTGGTGTGGGAGGGTGGTCACTTGTGCGGGAGTGTTGTCACTGGTGTGGGAGGGTGGTCACTTGTGCGGGAGTGTTGTCACTGGTGTGGGAGGGTGGTCACTTGTGCGGGAGTGTTGTCACTGGTGTGGGAGGGTGGTCACTTGTGCGGGAGTGATGTTACTGGTGCGGTAGTGATGTCACTGGTGCGGTAGTGATGTCACTGGTGCGGGATTGATGTCACTGGTGCGGTAGTGATGTCACTGGTGCGGTAGTGATGTCACTGGTGCGGGATTGATGTCACTGGTGCGGTAGTGATGTCACTGGTGCGGGAGTGTTGTCACTGGTGCGGGAGTGATGTCACTGGTGTCGATATGGTAGTGAACACCTTATTTTTTCCAATATTTTCCTAATTCTATGTTTTATTTACTATGATTATTATATTTACATTTATCACTTTAATTCTTATTATTTTATGTTATTTTGCAGCTTGATTATATGTATTTGTTTCTACATTGATCACCCACGTTTTATCTATCTATCTTGTTTTTTTTTTATGTTTTTTTGCCCAGTTGCTAAAAGAACTATGAAGCACATTTTGGATAACTTTTAATAACTTGTCTGGGGAGATTTATGGAATAATGGAAGTCTCCAGCTGAGTGACAAATGGGAGCCGTGGTCGAGTGTTTTGTTTCTGTGTTATCATGGGAGAAGCAGGTCAGCGCTCAGAGACCTGGATAAATCAGTCAGCTTCACCCAGGACCACAATGTGCTTTCTCTCGCCGCCTTCTTCACGCTACAGCCCCGGCGCCAAAAATTCTATTCATTAATTTTACGGATAAAAATAGTTTCCATGATTGTTGCAAAATACGTGATTTTTTGTGCATAAGTGTGGACTGGGGGCAATATTTTTTAAAGTAGAACCCTTATGCTTCCATTCTATGAAACTGAGGGCAAAACTAGCTGCCGCATGTCACCAACCTAACTAGAATTCTACATGCATACTTGCTTTTTTCCAAAAACAGCACCACCCCTCTCCTCAGGTTGTGTGTGGTATTACAACTCTGCTCTATTCCCACAAATGGAACTACACTGCAATACCACAACCAAACTGACAACAAGAGTGGCGCTGTTTCTGGAAAAAAAACTGTTATATTTTTCTTAATCCTGGTTAACCTCTTAAGTTAGTATTCCCATCTCCATGAATGTTCTATGAGTTTTTGTCCTCAATTTTTCAGCTTAGTTTATTCACCAGAAGGGGCACGGTTTTAGATTAGCTACTTGTTTCAACTGATTTATAATGAGCACATTTGTTATTTTTACAGAAAAGAATTGTACATCAGCACTCCACTGCTTCTGCAGAAGAAAATATAGACAGATAGATAGATAGATAGATAGATAGATAGATAGATAGATAGAAACAGGAGAAAGCCGCACATTCAAAGTTGCATGAGGCGGGTGCTATACGGAGTCAGTCCCCTGGCTTGGGGATCCCCAAAAATATGTCCAGATAATCCTCAGCACGCCAGCATAGGTGGTAAAAAATGTGATTTATTCCATAAAGTACAAAAGATACAAAAGATGCGACGTTTCGACCTCCTCACGAGGTCATTATCAAGCATGCTTGATAATGACCTCGTGAGGAGGTCGAAACGTCGCATCTTTTGTATCTTTTGTACTTTATGGAATAAATCACATTTTTTACCACCTATGCTGGCGTGCTGAGGATTATCTGGACATAGATAGATAGATAGATAGATAGATAGATAATAGATAGATAGATAGATAGATAGATAACAGACAGATAGATAAGATAGATAGATAGATAGATAGATAGATAGATAGATAGGAGATAGATAGGAGATAGATAGATAGATAGATAGATAGGAGATAGATAGGAGATAGATAGATAGATAGATAGATAGATAGATAGATAGGAGATAGATAGGAGATAGATAGGAGATAGATAGATAGATAGATAGATAGATAGATAGATAGATAGATAGGAGATAGATAGATAGATAGATAGATAGGAGATAGATAGGAGATAGATAGATAGATAGATAGATAGATAGATAGATAGATAGATAGATAGATAGATAGATAACAGACAGATAGATAAGATAGATAGATAGATAGATAGATAGATAGGAGATAGATAGATAGATAGATAGATAGATAGATAGGAGATAGATAGATAGATAGATAGATAGATAGGAGATAGATAGATAGATAGATAGATAGATAGATAGATAGATAGATAGATAGGAGATAGATAGATAGATAGATAGATAGGAGATAGATAGATAGATAGATAGATAGATAGATAGGAGATAGATAGATAGATAGATAGATAGATAGGAGATAGATAGATAGATAGATAGATAGATAGATAGATAGATAGATAGATAGGAGATAGATAGATAGATAGATAGATAGATAGGAGAGATAGATAGAAGATTGATAGATAGATAGATAGATAACAGACAGATAGATAAGATAGATAGATAGGAGATAGATAGATTTTTTTATTTTGTGCAAAAATTCTCAGGCCACTTGGCAACCATATATTTTTTCCATATTGCATGCAATTCTAACATAGCTCTAATACACTACAAAAATAATTTTTAACAAGGTCATTAATAATAATAGTAAAAAATATAAAACATAATAAAAATACATAAGATAATAAAAAGATATTAAAAGATATATCAACTAAAATAATAAATAACAAAATACAATTGTAATTTGAAGTAAATAAAATAATTCTAAATAAAAACACAAAAATAAAACAAACACAACTTCTCACTTCTTCCTGTGCCGTTCATGTGTATGTTACATGCGTTTTAGCTCTATCGATATAATACGGTATCCGTGCTGTACTCGGAGCAGCCAAAGGTCATGAGGAGCCCCGTTTATCTAAACAGAACATGTGCACATCCACTTATCATTTCATCTTAATCTTTGTTGTTATTATTGTAGACACAGGACACATCATCAATGAGATCTTACTGCTTGCTTCTCATCATTCTTCAAGGTCACCTTCAAATGGGACGCCGCTCTCCTGCCGAATCTGTGAGACCCTTCAAAGGGCAGAACCTGGGCCCATAGATGATCCCCTGCTAGTGTGACCAGTCCGACCCCAAACAGCCCTGCTCGCTTTATATACACACACACACACACAAGCACATGCACACTCACCCAAACACATGCACACCCACACAAGCACATGCACACTCACACAAGCACATGCACACTCACACAAGCACATGCACACTCACTCAAGCACATGCACACTCACTCAAACACATGCACACTCACTCAAGCACACTCACACAAGCACATGCACACTCACTCAAACACATGCACACTCACTCAAACACATGCACACTCACTCAAACACATGCACACTCACACAAGCACATGCACACTCACCCAAACACATGCACACCCACACAAGCACATGCACACTCACACAAGCACATGCACACTCACACAAGCACATGCACACTCACACAAGCACATGCACACTCACTCAAGCACATGCACACTCACTCAAACACATGCACACTCACTCAAGCACACTCACACAAGCACATGCACACTCACTCAAACACATGCACACTCACTCAAACACATGCACACTCACTCAAACACATGCACACTCACACAAGCACATGCACACTCACACAAACACATGCACACTCACACAAGCACATGCACACTCACACAAGCACATGCACACTCACACAAGCACATGCACACTCACACAAGCACATGCACACTCACTCAAACACATGCACACTCACTCAAACACATGCACACTCACTCAAGCACACTCACACAAGCACATGCACACTCACTCAAACACATGCACACTCACTCAAACACATGCACACTCACTCAAACACATGCACACTCACACAAGCACATGCACACTCACCCAAACACATGCACACTCACACAAGCACATGCACACTCACTCAAACACATGCACACTCACTCAAACACATGCACACTCACTCAAACACATGCACACTCACACAAGCACATGCACACTCACACAAGCACATGCACACTCACACAAGCACATGCACACTCACACAAGCACATGCACACTCACTCAAGCACATGCACACTCACTCAAACACATGCACACTCACTCAAGCACACTCACACAAGCACATGCACACTCACTCAAACACATGCACACTCACTCAAACACATGCACACTCACTCAAACACATGCACACTCACACAAGCACATGCACACTCACCCAAACACATGCACACTCACACAAGCACATGCACACTCACACAAGCACATGCACACTCACACAAGCACATGCACACTCACACAAGCACATGCACACTCGCACAAGCACATGCACACTCGCACAAGCACACTCACTCAAGCACATGCACACTCACACAAGCACATGCACACTCACACTAGCTTATTTTGCTTTCTCAATTCTTGTGGCTCTTCAGGCTTCGTTGTGCCTCCTTCCTTTTCAGAAACATCAGTCAAGATTTTTCAGCTTGAAAAGGTTTATTCTATACATCAGGCATAAAAAAAGGTCAGCGGGGATACGATTTAAAGCAAACCGCAGCATGAAGGACATTATAGAGCAGTACAGAGCAGTGTAAGCTATTAAGCAGTACAGAGCAGTGTAAGCTATTAATCCAACCCTGGGCAAGATATACCACTGGAGCTGTAAGCATCTTCTCTGTGCCCCTGCCTCTCTCTATATCTATATCTAATCAATAGAAAAATGTTCCGCAGCACACAGATGTAAGTGCAAAAATCGTAGTGTTTATTACATCAGTGCAAAAACAGAACATGGCATAAAGTGAGACGCGACGTTTCGATGATCTCCATCATCGAAACGTCGCGTCTCACTTTATGCCGTGTTCTGTTTTTGCACTGATGTAATAAACACTACGATTTTTGCACTTACATCTGTGTGCTGCGGAACATTTTTCTATTGATTAGCTACTTACGTCCCTGGCCGGGACTATCCGCTGGCACCAAATATCCTGATTCTGTGGTGCTGCTCTCTATCATTTTTGTATATCTATATCTATATAGATATAATCTAATACTTCAGCGAGCTCATCTGTCTCAAGACATATTTTGGCTGTTTTTCAGAGAGAATTTTTAAAATGGCATTTTCTCTTATAAGATATATTATAAAGTTTCTTATATTCACTTACGCAAAGTTTGTACAGAAAACAGTAACCAGATAGGAAAAACTGGTAGAAAGGTTTCAGCAGCACCCCAACCCCCAGCCTCCCCACAGTCGCACATTTGGGGTGTACCATAGGAGGTGGCACTGCTAAATACAGCTTTGGATGCATTGTGATGAAAACCCTGAGAGCGGAGATGTGATATGTATCATCTCATCATTGTACAGAGCTGACACCAAGCAGCGAGCCCCAGAGCGGAGATCATACGCCCAGGCAGGTTATTAGAAGTCACATTGATGGGATCGCTGCCATTATAAAGACAGAGGGTCAAATTGGGAAATTTCCTATAGGCCACAGGGCTCCAAGGTGACTCTAAATGTCCTTATAATTGTAATAGAAGTCATTATGTATTAGAGGAGAGGAGATCATGTGATGAATTCTGAAGAGGAAATCTAATAGATGTCATTGTAGTAAATGAGTCAATGACATCCAGATATAGTGTGTGTAATCATAATAACCATAATAATTTATAACGTACAATGTAACTGGAGAGATAGATAGATAGGAGATAGATAGATAGATAGATAGATAGATAGATAGATAGATAGATAGATAGATAGATAGATAGGAGATAGATAGATAGATAGATAGGAGATAGATAGATAGATAGGAGATAGATAGGAGATAGATAGATAGATAGATAGATAGATAGATAGATAGATAGATAGGAGATAGATAGGAGATAGATAGATAGATAGGAGATAGATAGATAGGAGATAGATAGGAGATAGATAGATAGATAGATAGATAGGAGATAGATAGGAGATAGATAGATAGATAGATAGATAGGAGATAGATAGATAGATAGGAGATAGATAGATAGATAGATAGATAGATAGATAGATAGATAGGAGATAGATAGATAGATAGATAGATAGATAGATAGATAGATAGAAGATAGATAGATAGATAGATAGATAGATAGATAGATAGGAGATAGATAGATAGATAGATAAGAGATAGATAGATAGGAGATAGATAGATAGATAGATAGATAGGAGATAGATAGGAGATAGATAGGAGATAGATAGATAGATAGATAGATAGATAGATAGATAGATAGATAGGAGATAGATAGATAGGAGATAGATAGATAGATAGATAGATAGATAGGAGATAGATAGATAGGAGATAGATAGATAGATAGATAGATAGATAGATAGATAGATAGGAGATAGATAGATAGATAGATAGATAGATAGATAGATAGATAGATAGGAGATAGATAGATAGATAGGAGATAGATAGGAGATAGATAGATAGATAGATAGATAGATAGATAGATAGGTAGATAGGAGATAGATAGATAGGTAGATAGGAGATAGATAGATAGATAGATAGATAGATAGATAGATAGATAGATAGATAATAGAATAGGGTATCAGCACATTAGGGTAATGGACACCTCAGACTATTCTCCTGGTCTCTCAGATCTCAGGCTGAGGCCTCCTCTCCGGTCTCGGACTCTCTGTAATTAGTTGTGAAGTTTATTTAGACTTTTACCATGAGAATGAATGGGGGATGTGCGGCTGCAGAGCTGAAATCCGAAGCTCCCTATAATAATGAGGAGATGCCAGTGAGCCGGATCCCCCGCTCCGCCACCGCCGCTCCGGGCGCACACACCGGCTAATTTTGCATTAGAGAAATTAATAAAAAAGGAATTGTCACATCGAGATTTATAAAGTTTCCCTTTAATAAGAGGCTGCGGATCAGTCGTACATCACTCCTCGTGATCAGCCGCCGCCGCTCTCTGACACACATCACACCTTATGTCTTTAATAATATTTTTGCCCCTGATAGTTCCAAACTCCCCTATTAATTGTGAGGGAATTATCCTGAGCGGTGAGTGGCGGAGTTATTATGAGGACGAGGCCAGGCGGTGTTATCATACTGCTATTCATTTAGCTCCTACTTCCCTGCTGACGCCGTAACACTACTCACTCTCACATGCTTTTATATAGTCATTTAATGTATTACATATATCCCCCCCTCCCCCATATTCCACACCGAGGGGCTAGGCTCTACTTGTTTAAGGCGCAAAATAGGCCTCAAATTTGAAAAACTATTTTTTTTTTTATGTTTTTATGCCCTTTTTTTTTTTTTTTTGCTTTATAGTGTTTTTTCCTCCCCCATGTTGCTCCATTTTCAGGGCGTTTTATATAGATCAGGTTTTGCTTATAATGTTGGAGGGCTTTTAGAGGGAATGTGACATCAGAAAATGACTTATTGTATAAATAATATTTTTATGATAAACATATTTTTAAAGAATTTTTGGTAACATTTGTTCTAATTTTCAATTTTTCTATCAATATTTTGAAAAATATGATATCCTGCAGTTCTTATTCTCACCACTGGGGCTTAAACTAAGCTGAGACTTCCTGTTGTGTCTGCGGTGATAAGAGGAGGCTGCTGTAGAGTGATCTGTAGAGCATTGCAGCGTCATGTGACACCAGTAGATAGAGGAGACAATAACAGCTCCTTGTGGAATGACCTCTTCACAGGTCACAGAGCGTGCTCAGTAATGTCTCACATTCATCTCAAGGGGACAGTCTATTGTTGTCTATGTCCATGAGTCTTGTTGTAAGGCAGGCAAGATGGTCGCCCCCATTAAAATGTACACAAATTTAAATTAAAAAAATTACAGTCAGAAAATAGAAACAGATTAGAATTTAGAATGAAATGTCATATTTTTGTATCCTAATGTGTTAATTTAGGAGACACCTTCCCTTTAAGTATTTACGTGCCATCAAAGTGTGTTAAAAAACCTGGCCTTAAGCTGAGTTGCACATTATACACAACCTGAGGATAGGGGTGGGAAAGTTTTGCAAAAAAAATTTAGTTTTTGCCCCCCCCCAATCCCCGATAACCCCTTTGATTCCTAAAGCTTCTAATTCTAATAATTGTAATTTTTTAAATTTATTTTTTGCAATATATTTAATAAATATTTATATATGAGTAAAAATAAATAAAAATGCTACAAGTGAAGCTATGTAACATATAATGATGAGGCCTCTGTGGGAATCGGAGCCATCAGACTTTCAGACCTTATCAAGACTTTTTGCTTTATTGCAGCGGACATCAATATCTTCCCGCCAGCTCCGGAGCGGCAGCATCTTGATAAAGTAGCTGGCATGAAACCCACGTCCACTGTCATAATAACCCTCTCCACACGGACGCCGCCGCCGCGTCACCGCCGCACTCACCATTGATATATGATTGTTTGCAAACACACGTTGGAAAGTGGTCGGGTGCCTGATAGATGAGCGGGGGGACAGGACGGGGTTAAGACGGGAATAATCGCCTCTGCATCTCAGATTGTGGAAACGTCCGATAAATATCACGCTCGGCGTTTCACCTGGAGACGCTGTGTTTTACTGGCAACTGATAGAAAACTAACAACTTGCATGGGAACATAAACCTCTCCTGCTCTGGACAGTTCCTGACATGGACAGAGGTGGCAGCAGAGAACACTGTGGCAGACTGAAGAGAATAAACCACTTCCTGCAGGACATACAGCAGCTGATAAGTACTGGAAGATTTCAGATTTTTTTTTTTTAATAGAAGTAAATTACAAATCTCTGGCACTTTCGGGCACCAGTTGATTTTATTTATTTATTTTTTAACTACCCCGTAACAGTAAGTAACATAGCTGATATGGTTAAAAGTTCAACCTAAAACCTTAATTATATTTAAAGGAACAGTTCATGCAAAACATATATACTATATTATGCTTAGTGGAACATGACAGGGACGTAAAAGGAAAAAAAACAAAAACATTTTCAGATCAACTGGTGTCAGGAAGATATATAGATTTATAATTTACTTCTATTTAAAAATCTCCATTCTTCCAGTACTTATCAGCTGCTGTATGTCCTGCAGGAAGTGGTGTATTCTGTCCAGTCTGACACAGTGCTCTCTGCTGCCACCTCTGTCCATGTCAGGAACTGTCCAGAGCAGAAGAGGTTTTCTATGGGGATTTGCTGCTGCTCTGGACAGTTCCTGACATGGACAGAGGTGGCAGCAGAGAGCACTTGGTCAGACACCACTTCCTGCAGGACATACAGCAGCTGAAAAGTACTGGGAGACAGATTTTTTTTTTAATAGAGCTAAATTACAAATTTCTGGCACTTTCTGTCACCAATTCATTTGTAAAAATTTTTTTTTTGTGAACTAGCCCTTTAATGGGAGACTTTTTAAAATGGTAAAAACCTGATTTGCAGGCCGGCCTGAGACTTTTTGGAGGATTGCATTAGCAGTATTATTAGGTGCAGATAAAAGATCCGTCACACGTGAAATTCCTTCCAGATATTAGCGGAATCTCTTCTTTACGGCCTTAATTTTATGCCTCCCTTGCATTTATGTGACAATGAGGATCCAGCTCATAGCCGCCTCTCTCCGCCGTAAGCGATGGATCTTGCCGATAACCTGCGCTTCCATCTTTACGTTATTACCTGCGGGTTTTTGTCTAAACAATAATTTTATTAGAATATTATACTGACATGCGGGCTGTAAATCAGGCGGTGGCCTGGCGTCGCTGACATCTCATCCAAGGCTATATCCCCATCATGTAACAACTCAGATTGAATTTCGCAGTAACATCAATGCTCCGGAGACCGGGAAGCAGCGAGGAGCGCCAGAAAAAAATCATCTCACATTCAAGTGTGTTTTAATCATGCAGAGTGACTCCGAGTCAGATCTGCCACGTCCAGTGTGTGCCGGCGTGTCGCTCCTGGCGGGTGAAGGGGCCGGAGGAAGCAAACTAATGAGCGGGGGGACATTTACATAGACGGATTAGAAGAAGGAAAAAAATAGGAGCTTTAGGGCCCGGTGCAAAACGATACTTTGTCCGTCACCTGGGACGTCACATTGCATAGAAGGTTTAAAGGGTTAAAAGGAGGATGACTGTGGGTGGTAATGGAACCAATGGAGCTTAGCTGCAGTACCAGGCACATGCTGAGGACAAGGGAGGCGCTGTTTCTTGAAGAAAGAAGCCATGTTTTATCTTGGAGAGTCCTTTGAATGACATGCAAGTAATTGCAGGCAGTGGGGACCGTGAAAACATAATAAACAAGTTATACTTACTAACCCCGGTCCCCCATAGCTGCCGTGCTGATACTCCCGATCCCCTGCAGCTGCCGTGCTGATACTCCCGATCCCCTGCAGCTGCCGTGCTGATACTTCCGGTCCCCTGCAGCTGCCGTGCTGATACTTCCGGTCCCCTGCAGCTGCCGTGCTGATACTCCCGATCCCCTGCAGCTGCCGTGCTGATACTCCCGATTCCCTGCAGCTGCCGTGCTGATACTCCCGATCCCCTGCAGCTGCCGTGCTGATACTTCCGGTCCCCTGCAGCTGTTGTGCTGATACTCTCAGTCCCCCATAGCTGCCATGCTGATACTTCCGGTCCCCTGCAGCTGCCGTGCTGATACTCCCGGTCCCCCGCAGCTGCCGTGCTGATACTCCCGATCCCCCGCAGCTGCCGTGCTGATACTCCCGGTCCCCTGCAGCTGCCGTGCTGATACTCCCGGTCCCCCATAGCTGCCATGCTGATACTCCCGGTCCCCCGCAGCTGCCGTGCTGATACTCCCGATCCCCTGCAGCTGCCGTGCTGATACTCCCGGTCCCCTGCAGCTGCCGTGCTGATACTCCCGATCCCCTGCAGCTGCCGTGCAGTAAAATGGAAAATTCCTAAAATATATGTTTAACATAAAAACTTGATTTAAACCATAAGTCTTTTTCTGATGATGCCCCTTTAAGAAGCCATTTCATTGGCTATTTTATGTACATTTGAATATAACATTACCATGATGGCAGAAGTAGTCCTACCCTATAAAGTCCGTGTGTAAATGGTTAAACTTCACGAATTTGTGACTTTGTGACCTTTTCGATGAACTACAGTTAAAAAAAAAAAGTGATTCTTTAAATTCTGCGCAGGAACAAACTGCATGGATTCATTTCAATTTTTGGAGACTGTGCAGTTTATGTATTTTGCATTAAATAATTAATTGTAAAGTTAATTGATGAATTATTCAATTGCCAGGTAAAATGGGCTAATAAATATTCATAACCTTTTTTTTTTTTTAAATTATTATTAAGAGAATTTTCATTTCCTGTGTCGTTAGAGTCGGATTAGGCGAGAAGGCTTCTCGTGAAGATTGAAAACAATTGTCCTTCCGAATTAATTTACTACATTAGTGTCATTATCATACAATTGTAGATCTTAACAAGAACGGCCAATTCAGCTGACAATAGTCATATCGACCGAAATCCATCACACCTATCTCCCTGCATTAAGATCCTGGAAGATTTAATGAAAACTATGTTAATGGGATATTCTCAAGTAGCCGGAATTTTTTTCTCTCCATTTTTCTATTTTTATAACTTAGCTAGAAACTCTCTTTATTCCTTTGCATAAAGATGAAGATGTATAAAAGTACGGTAGACCTCTACAGGCTGATATTGTTTGCGGGGCCCCACTCGTGGAGAAATGAACAAATCAGTTTGGCAAAAATCAAATTTGCTCCGAATTTAACAGAAAATTTTAATTGATAGAAATTGAGCTAAATCAGGACTTTTTGTAATGCTGTATACTTTATGGACTCCACTCACCACATCTGTGGGCTCCAACCACTAACCCGGCTCTGCAGCACAGTGTATTGTACAGGAGCATGGACGTCTATCTTTGGCAGGAGTCCCTGCTCCCGTACATACTTCAGATTGGCTCTACCTCCCTAATTTTCCACTTCCAAATCTGAACTGGAATCTAAAATGAATCAGATTTGCAGAATTGAACTGGAAGCAAATTTCGAGGGATTTTCTCGGCTATTCTCAGGTGCATGAGACCTTTTTGTTTTTTTCCTAAGATCTTTATAGCATAGCTGTTGGAGATTTTTTAGAGAATTGTTTGTATTTTAACTTCATGGAGTGTAGCAGTGAGGTCGGACTTACTTCGTCCAATGTTGAAGAATGTTGGTGGGTTTACCACTAAGGGGCCTATTACACCATTATCAGCCGTACTCGGTTGATTACTGGCCGTTCCGGCTGATAATCATGTGGTGTAATAGGTCATGTTAAAAGGCAATGATCGGCCGACATGTACAATGACCTGTCAAAACAACAACAATGGGGACGGTCTGCTGGCCGTTGCACCATGTAATAGGAGCTTGGTAGCAGACTGCCGCTATCTTCTATGGGCCACCTGGACGATCCAAGGATCTTCTGGGAAGCCCCTCCTGCTGCTCCCCATGGTCCCCCACTTCTCCCCACTCAATGTCTGTCTGTGTAATAGCAGAGGCAGCGAGCGGGAAATGAGCCGAGCGCTCATTAGGAAGCGAGCTCTGACCTGGCAGGTTGGCACTAACTTGCTCCTTAATATAAGGCCGTGTACTATGGCCCTAAGACTAGGGGTAGCAATGCAGGTCACATGGCCAAACATTGCTGGGTCAGGATCCACGATTCTGCTACATTACAGCTAATATGAGTGAAAGGGGGTCGAGTCATGGTGAAGGTCACTTGTAGGTTACAACATAATCGTATCTTGGATGAGCACAATTCTGACATGACGATCTTCGGCTACATGGCCTGTGTTGCAGCTGGAGTTACCAAGTATTCCTAGACTAATGCTGTTCCTTCAAGAAATTGGTTCCTTCAAGAGATTTTGGTCCAAAACAAATGACCCGATGTGTAGTCATGGGGCCATTGGAATAGAAGACCTTCAGATTTTGCTGCTATCGCTGAAGTCAATAATATCACCATATAACAATCTTGGTTCTCGTCTGTATTTACAGTAAAGGGTTTTTTATGTAACGTTCATGGTCATTTTTACAAATTTCTCAGCCAAATTGTTATTAACCTGGAGAGCCCCTTGAAATGTGGCATTTTTGATTTCTTAACGGTAGTCTACGGCCATTCAAGAGGAGCTGTTCAGCGAAAGAGTGAAATTCTTAGGATTATTGCTAATTTGAATGGGCAGAATTAATTTGCAGGGCAAAAGAAATGGAGATTTCTTTTCGGGAACCCATGCCAATTTAATCAACACAGAGCCCTTACTGGATTAGGAAGTCAGCAAATTGTTGGCTTTCTCACAGTCAAATTATCCAAATCCGTCAAAATATTGAATAAATCAGTTGGTTAAATTCGTCGTCCGGTTGGGAAATTAAACCAGTGGAGACTTCTCAGTTTTAAGAAAACTTTTGTACTTTTTGTGAAAACCGAAAATTTTTACTTGATCCGTTGCCCATGATAAAGAAAACTGTGGCTCAGGTGAATAATATTCATAGTTTATATTAAAAAAAAAACGACCAATCAGATTTGGTTTCAGTTATACATACTGGCAGAGATTTATAAAATACTGATAGGGAACAAGAGTTAAAACAGTTCCGACTCGAAATATTGAGGTTTAATGCCAACCACATTATCAAAAACAAAAACTTCCTAATATAACCCTTCTAGGGTGTCAATAGATCAGAAATCATAACTAGTGTTGGGTGGACCTGTCAAACTGTTTGGGTTTGGCAACATTGTCCGAACAATCGGTATTTGATTCTCGTTATGTCTGTATCCATGTTTTCTAGGACTCCCTAGGGCGGCATCCAACTTCTGCAACCACTTGGAATCAAATGCCGAGCTGTTGCCGAACCCAAACAGTTTGACAGGTCCGCAAAACACAAATCATAACCTTAATCCAATGAACGTTATGACTGAGGAACAGAGAAACAATTCAAATAAAGAGTAAATTCAAAACTTTTTTTTTTGTAATTTGTGCAGGTTCTGGTGTCACATTTTGGGCGACTTAAGAAAAAAAGGTTGACCGACCATTACAAACATTACTTAGCTCACATCCCAGACACCGGTGGCCATCTTCATCTTGAGACTTGAGAAGGTTCATGTTGACCTTTGGAGGTTTAATACATTTTTGATGGTCTCCACAAGATCACGGAGATCCAATCTTCGGAGGCGAGGTCTGAATGTTCACAGTAGTGAAAAATAAAATCGTCGATAATGGGAAAGATATCACCAAATGTGTCATTTACTTCTGGTTAACCTAGTCTTTCTGAGAGTTTTCAACCATGTTCGGCACCCGACCATCTCGAGGCTTATTAGGACGTCTTAAGGGCTTCTGGTTTTCAGTGCAATCTTATTGCAGGCTGTATATAGGCCATAGATCCAAGTTACATTTCCTTCATTGGGCCCTGCGGGAATTTATGTGTTATATCTTCTTGTCAGGCAGGAGAAACCCATCAGGACGTAAAATAAATGTTAGCATTGCCTTTTACATTGCTAAACCGGTTATGTATGGGGACGTTGATCTTCTCCGATAATTTGTGTTATTAAGAGACAAACGTGTTCCAGAAATGCCTTTGCTTCGGTCACTTGGATTTATTTCAAGCAATTATGTGTCATGAAATGGTTCATACAGTATGTGACTGATGCCATGCATTATATCTGCCAGTCCCATATGGCCGTAATGACCCGAGGATGTAGCAGGTGCCAACGTTGTGTCCTATTACACACTTCAGTGGGTGTAAAGACTCAAAGTCAGGTTCTTCCTGTCATCTCTTCTCTCTCTCTTCCCTTAAATGAATGTGTCTGTGAGTTTGAACAGTCGTGTTATGTGCAATTGGCTTAATGATTCAAGAGAACATGTAAGGAAGGATTTTCAATTTCCCGTCTCTTGGACGTAGCGATGGGAATTTTTAAGTGGATCTCGTAGGGGAAAGAGACGCGGTGTTAATGTTATCTCTCTAAAGTGACTTAACCGCCGAGACACGCGGGCGTCTTGGATTTTGATCTTTCGCAAATCCGAGAAGCGAAAATGCAGATTAAAGGGACCTTTTTCAAAAACTAGTACAAATGTTTTTAGAAGTGTTGCCACTAATGACAGCTTTTATTTCCAACCTTTCCAAATCTAAAAAAAAAAATCGTACTTTTTTTCGTATCATACTTTTATGTTCCTTCAGATATAGACCGCGCTTTTACATCAAAGGGATAATAGAGTTAAAAAAAAAAAAAACGTGCTACGCCATGAGAATTTTCCATTCCTTGTTTTTCTGGAATTACACACAACAACAATACTGTCGATATTTTAGAGGTTTCACCTATTTCGCTCCCCTCCTCTCTCCCCATCCCAGGCTTACACAAGGGGTGCACAACATGTAGCCTGAGGCCCCCACATGGCCTATGACGCCAATCTGTTTGGCCCCTGACTATATGGCTGCTCTCATATCCAACCAATAGGAGACCAGGGACAGATATGGCTTGGCCAACTGTGAGAGACCCCCATCCACCCTTCCTCCTTCAAGGTATTGTATGCTTTTGATTGGAAGGCTCCATCCAAAAATATAAGTATAAAAATATAAATCACCTCCTTTACCAAAAATAACTCCTGATCAAGACGGCTCTTCCATTATGTGTCTCGCTTTCCTGCAATCTACTGTCCACTGCTTGTTGTTAGGGGAAATCTGTCTCTGGTAACAGCTAGATAGCTACAGGAAAAGGAACTGAGACTATGTGCAGAGGCTCTGAGGGGCCCAATACCAGCAGGGAGAGCACTAACATATCACCAGGGTAGCTAGGATAAATGGGGCCCCATAGCAAGAAACTGTACCGGGCCCCATGAATCGTGTACGCTCCTATACTCAAACACATACTTACATGACTTGAAGGAGAATGGTTCCAGGCAGCGTCTCTGTCTCTGGGCGGGGGTGGGGCTGGAGGAGCGTGCCAGCAGGGCCACCGTGCCTGACCTGGGGGGTGCGGGCAGGCAGCACTAGCAGCGAATGGCACTTGGTGGCTATGCCAGGTGGGTGCTAGATGGAGGTTTAGACGGTTCAAGGCACTAGTGCTCCTCTTGTCACTGTGAGGGGGGGGGGGGTGTTGAGGGTTCCCGTATCATGGAGGCAGACCATGTTTTTTGCCGATGGGGCCCTACCCCATGGGCCCCATAGCA
Source organism: Dendropsophus ebraccatus (assembly GCF_027789765.1). NCBI lineage: Eukaryota > Metazoa > Chordata > Amphibia > Anura > Hylidae > Dendropsophus > Dendropsophus ebraccatus. Next base: position 7,013,987 of record NC_091465.1, on the reverse strand, counting down.
GCTGCGTGGTCTGCTTCCATAGTAGCTACACCACTGCCTGTCACCACTCTGAAGGGTTAAGGTCACAAACATGGCAGATCTATAAAAATCTTTTGTAAATGACAGGTGCCTTCTGAATAAGGTGTTCAATGCGAATTCCCTAAATCAGACCACCCTTTATCTGTGCCCCCCTGAAGCAGCAGCTACAGCAGTGTGGCGCATCGTCCATACATATTCTAAAATTACAAACAGATTTCCCTTTAAGAACTATCCGTCTCCCCCTTTGCTCTGCAGTCTTCCACTTTCAATGTGACTCATTTAGCAGGCTGAGAAATACGAGGCATCCAGTGATATTCTGCATGGAGCTGGAGAGTTTTTCAGCATTTATAATGTACAGTTTAATAAGAGAGCGAGGATACCATAAGGTCACATAGTAATGCAGAAGATTATTAGCTAAATATATCTAACCATGTTAAAAGTCATAGAGGACACGAGCCATTATTGTTAAAACCATTAATAATTACGGTATTACTCCGCGGTGCGACGCTATGGTCCAGCGAGAATAAAACTCACAGCACCAATCGTCTCCAAATTAAAACCGCTAAAGCTTCTTCTCTGTATAAATGAGGCTGATGAGAAGAGAGGGCCGATGGCCGCTGACTGGCAGATGGAGAATAAGGCAAACTCTCCAATACTAGAGATATCACAGAATCCACATACATAGCGGTTCTATGTGCACAGACCCTGTACATGATCCCTGTAATACCTGGCGCCATATGGTGTCTATGAGCAGTGACTCTATGGGAGACAACCTCTATATTAAAGCAGAAGATGTTGCATGCATTAGACAGCTTCATGGATACATGCAGAAAATGAATAGTAATGAAGACACAGGGATGGCGGTATCATATGGGGTCAAAGCAGCCATTCAAGTCTACTATCGCTATTGGGTCTATTTTAATGCCTAGTCACTCCAGAACGTCTCATGTTGGTTTAGACCAGAATCTCACAAAATTCATTTCTAATAAATTTTCTCAAATTGGCCGTTGGATTAGATTTACATTTGAACTATAGCAGGGACTCCTGTCAAAGACAGGCGTCCCTGCCTCTGTGTACTGAGAGGTGAAGCATACATTGTATACATTGCCTTGCTGCTCTGTTAATGTTCTGTCTACAATTGTGGATCTGGATCTTTGAACCAGTGCACGTCCATGGTGGATTTGCCAGGCCTATAAAAATAAAACAAGACATTTTGCATATGTTTTTATGGTCCTGGCTCCTGGATTTTATTGGCCTTGCACCTATGCTTGTGGACAGCTCACAGATCATACTCCATGTGCTGCCCATGGATTTTTCAAACTGAGAGCAACATCTGCAACTGCGGGAAATTAAACTGTAAGAGCGAGGAGGGAGATGCAGCTGCAACAGTAAGACTGTGAGCTGTGAGAGGGAGGAGGGGGATGCAGCTGTAACAGTTAGACTGTGAGCTGTGAGAGGGAGGCGGGGGATGCAGCTGTAACAGTTAGACTGTGAGCTGTGAGAGGGAGGAGGGGGATGCAGCTGTAACAGACTGTGATCTGGTAGAGGGAGGAGGGGGATGCAGCAGTAACAGTTAGACTGTGAGCTGTGAAAGGGAGGAGGGGGATGCAGCTATAACAGACTGTGAGCTTGGAGAAGGAGGAGGTAGGATCATACTTAGTCTATGTGCGGAGACTAATTAAGGGGAGGGATCACAATATACAGAGATATAATATGCTCAGGGAAATGCCCACCCACCCAACAAGGAAGCTGAGAGAATTTGTGCATTTACAGAAATGGTGCAATGGGGAAGAAAAGATACAAGATATGCAGAAGACTGGACTATATGTAACACGTCTACATCTAGCATGTATGTGTATTTATAACACCTTTGGACACCTCCCTTGTGTGTTATGTGGCAGAGGGTCTACCCCTTCCCCCCACCCCCCGGCAGGGGTCACTGGACTCCCCATCCTGCAGCATATAATGGGACTTTGTGCTTATTCCCCTATATGAGCCCTTATCCTTACTTTTTTTTTATTTTTTTAAACAATTGATCGTTTTCGGCACCAGAGATATGAACTGACTCGCAGGTTTTTACAACTCCGATCACTTTGTAAAAGTGCAGTAAATGTTTAATAAGCAATTGAGAATCATAATATGAAAAGATTCAATTTACTATTCATAATAAAGACAGTTTCTTAGATTAACTCAATTAATTATCTCATTTAAAAGAAGAAGAAGATTCTGGCGGCTGAGGAGGGAATATGGCAGGCGCCAGGAGGGGGGGGGGGGGGGGGGAGCTGGGGACCGAGCTGCTATAGATAGGGGGTCTATGGGGGAAACATCAGGAGGGTTGTCCTTATAATATATGTATAAACCAATATCATATATACAATCTATATAAAACCAATAATGTGTATAAAACTTATATAAAACTTATAATATATAAATGTATATAAAACCTGTTATATATATATATATATATATATATATATATATAAAACCTATAATATATAAATGTATATAAAACCTGTTTTATATATATATATATATATATATATATATATATATATATGTATATAAAACCTATAATATATAAATTTATATAAAACCTATAATATATAAATGTATATAAAATCTATAATATATATAGATGTATATAAAAAAATTAATAAGACAGTAGAATTATGCAACAATACCTGGTCCCTTATGTAGTTGTGGCCTATGTGTCTTCCACAATGTGAGGAGGTGGCTGGGGGCGGAGCTGCTGCTCTGTGATTGACAGCTTGAGTGTAACCGAGATGTCAGGCAAACACCCCATAGACGGTAATTTCCATTCAGTAACATTTTTTTCTTCATATTATTTGGGCTTTTTTTTCCCCCAAAACTGCTGATATACTGCACAAAATGGATAAAAAAAAGAGTGTAAAAAAAAAAAAAACCCTGAAAATAAGGTTGAATGGGAGACCGTCATACATAGGCAGTTCAACTGATACAAATCTACTCTTGCTTAAAGGGGTAATCCGGTGAAATGTTTTTTTTTTTTTTTTTCAAATCACCGTGTGTCAGAGAGTTACATAGATCTGTCATTTACTTTTATAAAAAAAATCTCCAGTCTTTCAGTACTTATTAGCTGCTGTATGTCCTGCAGGAAGTGGTATATTCTCTCCAGTCTGACACAGTGCTCTCTGCTGCCACCTCTGTCCATGTCAGGAACTGTCCAGAGCAGCCGCAAATACTCATAGAAAACCTCTCCTGCTCTCCAGCAGCGATATATATATATATATATATATATATATATATGTATTTGTTTGTTTTGTTTTACTCCCTAATTATAATATAAATGTATTAATGTATTAATGTTTGTACCCAGACCAGTAACCATAACAAGGGGGCAACACTTATTTCTTGATCCATAGTGACTAAGCATTAATTATTAGGGCAAGGATACCGCTTGGAGACTCCATCTATGACATCACTAGCCAGTGCAGTGATGTCATCCATAGTGACATCACCACCGTGGGGGGCAGGCTGTGTCAGTAACAATTCGGGGCTATGTTACAGTGGAGATCACAACTTTACCTTAGCGCTTCATGCAGCTAGGGGGGGGGGGTGGGGGGGGAGCAGTCGGCCTGGCCGTGCGGATATATAGCGGTATATTCCATAGGCCTGTATAGTGTAATGCAGATAGACGACATTAGCACCAGATAGAACAGTCACTTCTTTCATTTTAATACCATTTCTTGCCTATAAAAGACTCGGCACTATTATATTAATAAAAAAATAATAAAAGAGTTTTCCCGACTTTAAGGAGAAGGTATTTAAAGCGGAGGAGCGCGGTCTTTCCTCTTCTTATTACTCGGTGTCAGGGATCCAGGAGCAACAGAAGTGCCATAAAAATAATAAACTCCCCACCAGAAGGCGGAGGTCACCGGCACAGACCCGGCCTCATATTTATTCAGGCTATTAAAGACCGGAACAAAATTAAACAAGGTGGCATTTTACTCCGGCTAAAGCTGGTTTCTATCTTTTTTTTTTTTTATTCCCATCTACATAAAGTCATTAAGGCGCCAATTGTGTCCGAAAGTAACGAATATAACCTCAGTGTTACATCACCAAATACTACAGAATATAAGATAGATAGATAGATAGATAGATAGGAGATAGATAGATAGATAGATAGATAGAGAGATAGATAGATAGATAGATAGATAGATAGATAGATAGATAGATAGATAGATAGGAGATAGATAGATAGGAGATAGATAGATAGAAGATAGATAGATAGGAGATAGATAGATAGATAGATAGATAGGAGATAGATAGGAGATAGATAGATAGGAGATAGATAGATAGGAGATAGATAGATAGATAGATAGATAGATAGATAGATAGATAGGAGATAGATAGATAGATAGATAGATAGATAGATAGGAGATAGATAGATAGGAGATAGATAGATAGATAGATAGATAGATAGATAGATAGATAGATAGATAGATAGGAGATAGATAGGAGATAGATAGATAGATAGATAGGAGATAGATAGGAGATAGATAGATAGGAGATAGATAGGAGATAGATAGATAGATAGATAGATAGGAGATAGGAGATAGATAGATAGATAGATAGGAGATAGATAGATAGATAGATAGATAGATAGATAGATAGGAGATAGATAGATAGATAGATAGATAGTAGATAGATAATAGATAGATAGATAGTAGATAGATAATAGATAGATAGGAGATAGATAGATAGATAGATAGGAGATAGATAGATAGATAGATAGATAGATAGGAGATAGATAGATAGATAGATAGATAGGAGATAGGAGATAGATAGATAGATAGATAGATAGATAGATAGATAGATAGATAGATAGATAGGAGATAGATAGATAGATAGATAGATAGATAGGAGATAGATAGATAGATAGATAGATAGATAGATAGATGATAGATAGATAGATAGATAGGAGATAGATAGATAGATAGATAGATAGATAGATAGATAGATAGATAGATAGATAGGAGATAGATAGATAGATAGATAGATAGATAGATAGATAGTAGATAGATAATAGATAGATAGGAGATAGATAGAATAGAGTTGATCGATCCTCAGGAAATCCTAGGTTTGATCGAACTCGAACATTCACGAACCTGCCATATTTGACTGCTGATGCCTTCCCGGTCTGTGGGGAAGGAGGAGACAGCTCGGGCACCGCCTAGAGCTCTGGGATACAGGCTATTATCTATGATTTCCTGAGGTTTGATCAACTCTATTCATGTATTCCTCCAGCAGGGGGCAACAGTGAGCAGAGAGGTAATCTCCTCCCAGAAAAGAAGGGGGGGGGGGGCATGGAGTTCGGGCCATCACCTGGTGTGATTCCCTCCTGGAGATGTAAGATGGCGGCCCTGGTGGAGTTATTAACCCCATCACACCCTGTGTAGAGCGCTGCTGTCTGGAGATTGAGCCTCTCAGGCTGCGCAGTCACATGTCACGCCGGATCCTAGCAACAAGGGCTAAAATTTATTACCAGAAGAAGAAACCCGGAATCTTCTTTCTTCATTTACGTCGTCTTAATTAATTCCCATTTCTTAATTTGTTGTTTGTTTATGTGGAATGTATGAAATATGGCCGAGCTGTAACGACGCCATTTGTATCGGAAAGAAGAGCTGTAAGGAGCGGCCTTAAAGGCGCAGGCACCCATAATAAGTATTGGGGGAGAGTATAAAGAGCGTCCTTGTACTGGAGGACCTGACCTGTCCTACATAACACACATATCCCATTGATTGGAGTGGACAATGTGTAATACCTCACATCACCTGTGGTGGTGCTGTACAGGAATTGAAATCTTTATGACAGGCGATCGCTAAGATTCCCAGAATTCATACCGATAAATCGGGAACCTCCAAAGTGGAGAACCCCTATAAAAGGAATGTGTCAGATGCAATTCAGGTTCCAAACTTCTGACCCTGTTAGATGATGGAAACACACGGTACCTTCCATATATCTGTGATTCCAGAATGTAGAAAAATCCTTTTATTCTCTAGTGATAAGTGTCAGAGATCCCAGGCTCCCTCCTCATTCCCCCACCCATCCCTGTCCCTGCTCGGTGCTCAGCGAGCAGCTCACTGTCAATCATGCAGATTTAGTGTGACCGATGACCAGATCTGTATAGACAGGATCTGAATAAATTAGGTTAGAGCACACCCTGTGGTTATCTATGGTATTACAAGGTAAACATTGTTACATCTTAGGACCAAGTTAGTTAACCTATAGATTGACACCTCTATATATCAGAAACATTCTGCTATAACAACAGCACACTTAGTGGTCAGTTGTGGTAATGCAGGGTAAACATATCTACTTTTAATAAATAAGAGCACACCCAGTGGTCAGGCATGGTAATGCAAGGTAAACATATATAGTGTTAGTTAATGAGATCACACAGAGTGGTCAGCCATGGTAATGTAGGGTAAAAATGTATATTTTTAATATAGTGAGATCACACCCAGGGGTCAGCCATGTTAATGCAAGGTAAACAATGCTAGTGTTACTATATGAGAGCACACCCAGTGGTCAGCCATGGTATTGCAAGGTAAACATTGCTCGTGTTAATTAATTAGGGCACACCCAGTGGTCAGCCATGGTAATGCAGGGTAAACATTGCTAGTATTACTATATGAGAGCACACCCAGTGGTCAGCTATGGTATTGCAAGGTAAATATTGCTAGTGTTACTATATGAGGGCACACCCAGTGGTCAGCCATGGTAATGCAGGGTAAACATTGCTAGTATTACTATATGAGAGCACACCCAGTGGTCAGCCATGGTATTGCAAGGTAAACATTGCTAGTGTTAATTAATTAGGGCACACCCAGTGGTCAGCCATGGTAACACACGTTTACCGATTGTATCATTAAAGTATAATATCACTATGACGGATGATGAAAGACCAGAAGAGCTTTGGAGACGACTCTAGTTCTCCTTCCTCTGCTCCGCACTCGGCCTCCCATCCAGCTCCCCCTAATTAATAATGCATTTGCCTTTTGTCTTTCTGTCCACTAACTTTCCCAAGCGATCAGCCTCCGTATCCTTCAGTTTACAAGTAGTGAGGACCTGTGCTGCCACGCACGCTTCCCCGCTGAACAGTCTAGCGTCCCAGTTTACGAGGCGGCTGCTTCCAATCTTGGAATCACTTGTCCCCTTTGTTAATTAGAGCCAGCATTTCTTAATTAGCTCTCACCTGGCCCTGTCAGCCGACGCCGCTTCTCTCCGCCATGACAACACAATACCCCGCTGCTCCCCCCTCTTCTTCTTTTCATTTTTTTTTTTTTTGTTCTTTTCGTCCCCGGTTTCCGCCTTCTGGTGCTCACGAATGTGCCGAAATAACGGCGTCGCCCGGGCAGATATACACTATTTTAGGACTTTTGTCATTAAGAATGAAATGAGACAATTTTCCCATCCTACGCTAAATTAATGGCCCAAATCGCAATTTACTTAATTTATATGCAGATTTAAAATTTTTGAAAGCGTGCCAAGGCGGAGTGACAAGCCGGCGCGGTTCTGGCAGATAACCTCTCTCCCTTAAAGTAAACAGCGCGTTTCCCTCCTGGCTCCTTCTTCTTCTTCTCCTCGCTGATTGTAATCTCCTTGGAACGGTGTCCTCTTCCCTGCGAGGGTTTGTTAATATTTTTGTATGTTAATTGTTAATGTCTTTCACGCGTAGAATATTTCGCCGCAGCGCGGAGCTTTATAAATAAATGATTGTAATGTCTTACATAGATAATTTTACGGATTTTAAAGCACAATTCATTAATGACAGATTACCGTAATGATCCCTGGAGATTATTTAGCGTTCAGAAGATTGTTTTATATGGCGGAGCTAGGGCTGCTGGGAAGATGAGGCTTACCGCCGGCCCTGCGCGCTGACTCTCACTTCTGGAAACAAAGTTGCAGGACGGTTCCTGGTTCATTATTATTGTTTTGTTACAGTTTGAAAACAGAATTTCAGGTAAATATTTAGACATTTTTGACACAGTCATTAAGACCGCGGATAATGATCATTGTATCGTTTGTGCAGCCACTTGATACATTATATTACTATATTGCTCTCGGCCGCACATCCCCTGTTTACACAATGATAGATTTTACAGCTGCACAAAGAATCACATCGGCCGATGAGCGGGCGTTTGCTGATCTCTGTGGCCGTTACACAGGCCGACGACCGGCTGAATAAGTGTTCCCGGGAAAACTCATGAACCATAATCAGCCCATGTAAAAGGGCTGTTAGTTCACACTGTCTATTAGGCGGTATAAGACAATCTGCCGCATTGTGTAGGAATTTTATGACATTACTTTATGTGTACGGTTATTTAGTCACTGAATTATTATTATTGTTGTTGTTGTTATTATTATTTCAGCCCTTCAGCCCAGTATTATCACAGCGCTCTATGTCAGTATTATTTTGGCTCTGTACATCGGTATTATTCCAGCAGTCTATATCGGTATTATTTCAGCGCACTATGTCGGTATTATTCCAGCAGTCTATATCGGTATTATTTCAGCGCACTATGTCGGTATTATTTCAGCACACTATGTCGGTATTATTCCAGCAGTCTATATCGGTATTATTTCAGCGCACTATGTCGGTATTATTCCAGCAGTCTATATCGGTATTATTTCAGCGCACTATATCGGTATTATTTCAGCGCACTATGTCGGTATTATTCCAGCAGCCTATATCGGTATTATTTCAGCGCACTATGTCGGTATTATTCCAGCAGTCTATATCGGTATTATTTCAGCGCACTATGTCGGTATTATTCCAGCAGTCTATATTGGTATTATTTCAGCGCACTATGTCGGTATTATTCCAGCAGTCTATATCGGTATTATTTCAGCGCACTATGTCGGTATTATTCCAGCAGTCTATATCAGTATTATTTTAGCGCACTATGTCGGTATTATTTCAGCACTCTATGTCGGTATTATTTCAGCACACTATGTCAGCATTCTTTCAGCACTCTATGTCGGTATTATTTCAGCGCACTATGTCGGTATTATTTTGGCTCCATACATCAGTTATTTTAGCACTCTGTCTGTATTATTTTGGCTCTGTACATCAGTATTATTTCAGCACTCTATGTCGGTATTATTTTGGCTCCATACATCAGTTATTTTAGCACTCTGTCTGTATTATTTTGGCTCTGTACATCAGTATTATTTCAGCACTCTATGTCGGTATTATTTCAGCACTCTGTCGGTATTATTTTGGCTCCGTATGTTGGCTTTATCTCAGCACTCTAAGTCAGTGTTGTTTCAGCACTGTTTTTAGCTCTGCATAGCGGTGTTATCAGTGAAATATAGTGATAGAGAGCCAAAGGCTCAGAAAGGGTGGTCCTGTCATTTGGTCGACTTTTTTTTTTATCGTGATATGATGTATTATTAGTATAGAGCCTCGTATTTGCTGTTGTCCTTAAGCAAATTGATCCATAGGTGGCTCCGAGGGGGCGGTGCCTGACTCTGTAATTTCTCTGCTGTTTCATGCCCCGCCCCCTCGGATCTTTAACAATACAAGACATTGCATGTGATGAAATAATATTGTATTGGTTTAGTCTGGAATGTTCCTTTAAGATTGAATTTTGGAAAACACGAAGACATTTGTTACTATCGCCCCTCTTCTCCCACATGATGTGATCTGGGGTCTCTGTCAACATATGGCAGTCTTCAGCTTGGCACCATCTCAAGTGTGAGTGTCCTTGCAAGGAGGTCTCCTCCAGAATGAAAATGGATATGTGGAGGAGGTCAGAGCACAAAGCAGGTTATTGATCCGTGCAGAGAGCCAATTGTTGTTTGCTGGCGTCAGGAGGCCCCGTGATTTGGCAGATGAAGCTCGGTCTAGCTTGGTACATATGTATGATGGGAATCGGGGAGAGACGACGCTCTCATGCGTTCATTCAGATATTCTAATTTTAGATGTCTTAGGAGACGCAACATGAAATTGTTTGCCCTTTCATAATGGAAAGTGAAAAAATACAAGTCTCCCGGGCCTGGTTAATTCCATTCATGAAACTTTTTAAAAATGACATTTGATCCATTCAACTAGAATGTAGTTTCATGTGGATGTAGCGAAATCCATTGATTTTTAAGCATGACCCGCCGGCAGCCGCTGAGCTGTCTCTGCTTGAATACACAGCTTAAGATATTGTCCTTTGACTTCTCCATGTGCGCTCTTCATTCCGCGCTGATCGCTGACAACCAATCATAGGTTTGTTTTTGTTGTGCAACTAAAATTTTAAAAAGTTACTCAGCGATAAACTTCTATCAATAGATGTAGCAGAGACGACTTTGTCTCTGTCGCAAAGTTAAAGGGATTATACAGGATTAGAAAAAGTACAGCTACTTTCTTGCAAAAACAGCACCACCCCATGTCCTCAGGTTGTGTTGGGTATTACAATTTAGCTCCATTCACTACAAAGGAACAGAGTTGCACAACCCCCGCACCCAAACTAAGGACAGGAGAGGTGCTGTTTCAGGAAAAAGGCCATGTTTTTTTTTTCTAATTTTGGAAAACCCCTTTAAATTGTAAAGGGATAATAGAGATACAGTATAATAGAGATAATAATAGAGATATTAAATAATAATACTGTTCTCTAGTCATCTTACCTGCTCCGCCACAAGCGCTCAGGTCCAACCTGGTCCTTCTGTTTACTTACCTCAATGACGCTTTGTACCAACTCTCCTGGCGAGTTTCTGATCCAATCATTGAAGCTGTAGTGTGTTTTGTTGGAGACAAGAGTGACAGTCTGCTCAGCCAATCACTGGCCGCCGCACTTTTCCGTCTCAGTCAGTGATTTTGTGGGGGAAACCATAGACCCAGGGAGGACATTGGGGGAGTGCGGACAGTTGAGCATATCTTTTTTTTTATTTGTCCTTATAAACTCATTCTGAACTTTACAAAAAGTTTGGTTCGGTGGTGAACACAACTTTTTGCAAAGTTCCGTTGAATCTTGGTTCACTCATCGCTATTCAGAACGCCATCAGGAGAAGCAGGACGTGTGTGTGCTACATCCAATGTTTCATTTCTGAATGTATCACGCCTCATTGTACAAAAATACTGGGAAAAAAGTTTATCAAAATATATGCTAGATAGTTGCAAATTTTGGTTCAACACAAAACACAAAAAAAGGTTGACTTTTTGTGAGTTTTTTTTGCCATACTGACATACTTACTGCTACTTCTGAGAAAGTAGGCGGAGCGTGGCATTAAAGGGGCAGGAATACGGTGCCCCTAAGATTTATTCTAATATACACCAGGGACTTGGCATAAATCTTGGCGGATATCTGAGTCAGCTTGGGATAGCCAGTACTGATCAGGGGCAGATTTATTAAAGAGGAATTATATGCAGGCTGACAATGATGTTCTTTGTAATTCTCAGTCAAGCAGGGTGCAGGCAGGTCCCTTAAAGGGGAACTATCAGCAGGTTAGACGAATCTATTCTGCTGATCTGTCCCTATAACCAGGGGCGCCGCAATCATGAGGCGACTTGAATCGTCTGCCTCAGGCGGCGCCACCAGCTGTCTTCGTGGGGGCGGCATTCAGTGGCAGATTATAATATGGGCGGTTCGGGCGGCCGCCCACATTATAATCCGCCACTGACTGTACTGGAGCCCCCCCGCCCCCCGGCAGTATCTGTAATGAGATGCTGTGAGCGGCAGAGACTATTCATAAGCGCCGCCCTGTAATGAATCAGCCGCGCGGTGCTGATACTACAGCGCGGCGCTTATGAATACAGTCTCCCCCGCTCACAGCATCTCATTACAGATACTGCCCGGGGGCGGGGGGGGCTCCAGTACATGCATTCCACGTCCGTGATCCGACAGGATCACGGAACGTGGAATGCAGCCTTAGTCCCTGGGGTGATGCGCGGCTGCCGGAGGTGTCCCATCCTGTCCCCGGCAGCGCGCGCATCAGAGAGATCCCCGTGCGCCGGAAGTCACAGGCACAGGCACACGGGGAGCTCTCTGATGCGCGCGCTGCAGGGGACAGGACGGGACACCCCGGGCAGCCGCACATCAGCCGGGACCAGACCAGAGAGGCTCGACGGGGGAACGGAGGGCAGGTGAGTTGTGTGCTGTTTTTTGTTTTATCTGCTGTGCAGGGGGGGGGGGACCATCTATAAGGGAGGGGGGAAAGAGGGGGACCATCTATAAGGTAGGGGGGGGGGGAAGGGGACCATCTATAAGGGGGGGGGGAGAGGGGGACCATCTATGAGGGGGGGGGGAAGGGGACCATCTATAAGGGAGGGGGGGAAAGAGGGGGACGATCTATAAGGGGGGGGGGAAAGAGGGGGACCATCTATAAGGGGGGGGGACCATCTATAAGGGGGGGGGAGAGGGGGACCATCTATAAGGGGGGGGGAGAGGGGGACCATCTATAAGGGAGGGGGGAGAGGGGGACCATGTATAAGGTAGGGGGGGGAAGGGGACCATCTATAAGGGGGGGGGGAGAGGGGGACCATCTATAAGGGAGGGGGGGAGAGGGGGACCATCTATAAGGGAGGGGGGGAGAGGGGGACCATCTATAAGGTAGGGGGGGGAAGGGGACCATCTATAAGGGAGGGGGGGGGGAAGGGGACCATCTATAAGGGAGGGGGGAAAGAGGGGGACGATCTATAAGGGAGGGGGGAAAGAGGGGGACCATCTATAAGGGGGGGGACCATCTATAAGGGAGGGGGACCATCTATAGGGGGGGGAAGGGGACCATCTATAAGGGAGGGGGACCATCTATAGGGGGGGAAGGGGACCATCTATAAGGGAGGGGGGGAAAGAGGGGGACCATCTATAAGGGGGGGACCATCTATAAGGGAGGGGCGGGAGGGGGACCGTCTATAAGGGGGGGAAGAGGGGGACCATCTATAAGGGGGGGAAGAGGGGGACCATCTATAAGGGAGGGGGGAGAGGGGGACCATGTATAAGGGGGGGAGGGGGACCATCTATAAGGGAAAGGGGACCATCTATAAGGGAGGGGGAGAGGGGGACCATCTATAAGGGAGAGGGGGACCATCTATAAGGGAGAGGGGACCATCTATAAGGGGGGGGAAGAGGGGGACCATCTATAAGGGAGAGGGGACCATCTATAAGGGGGGGGAAGAGGGGGACCATCTATAAGGGGGGGGAAAGAGGGGGACCATCTATAAGGGGGGGAGAGAGAGGGAAGAGGGGGACCATCTATAAGGGAGGGGAAAGAGGGGGACCATCTATAAGGGAGGGACCATCTATAAGGGAGGGGGGAGAGGGGGACCATCTATAAGGGAGAGGGGACCATCTATAAGGGGGGGAAGAGGGGGACCATCTATAAGGGGGGAAGAGGGGGACCATCTCCTAAAAGATCAGCACCCTCCTCTCCTGACATCCTCTGTGCTGCTGTGACCTCTCCTAAAAGATCAGCACCCTCCTCTCCTGACATCCTCTGTGCTGCTGGGACTTCTCCTATAGGATTAGCACCCTCCTCTCCTGACATCCTCTGTGCTGCTGGGACCTCTCCTATAGGATTAGCACCCTCCTCTCCTGACATCCTCTGTGCTGCTGGGACCTCTCCTATAGGATTAGCACCCTCATCTCCTGACATCCTCTGTGCTGCTGGGACCTCTCCTATAGGATTAGCACCCTCCTCTCCTGACATCCTCTGTGCTGCTGGGACCTCTCCTATAGGATTAGCCCCCTCCTCTCCTGACATCCTCTGTGCTGCTGGGACCTCTCCTATAGGATTAGCCCCCTCCTCTCCTGACATCCTCTGTGCTGCTGGGACCTCTCCTATAAAGTCAGCCCCCTCCTCTCCTGACATCCTCTGTGCAGCAAGGGACCAAACATTATGTTTATTGGGGACAGCAGTGGGGGGGGGGGGGGGCAGTAGTGGATTATAATGTGGGCGGATTGACGGGGGGGGGGGGGGGGGCGTCATTCTATAGTTCGCCTCGGGCAGCAGAGAGGCTAGAATCACCCCTGCCTATAACACAGGAGACGCAGAGGGGGAAGCTATATCTCTTACCTTGCTCCTCTGCGCCGTTTCGGAACAATTAGTCATTTGCTCCACAGTCTGGTGCCCCAGTGCTTCTTACAGTTTGGAGCACACGACTAACTGCACCGGAATTACAATAACAATAGGTGCACTTCACTGCATTGAGCGCTTTCACTAATAGCCGGCAGTGTTATCGTTTGGCTGTTCTCCCTGAGATCAGTGATCTGTTTCTCTTATGGCTCTACTAGGCATTGCTCCCACCTAGCCAGAATCCTGCTCCACACTGATGAGGGGCAACAACCCGAAACAGCTGTATGTGGATGGTTACCTGGCCTTGGTTTATCCCTTGTCATTACACTGACTTATAGGGCCACTTAATATGGTGGTTTTGGTGGTTTCCGAACAGGAGCTGCCCCTTGGCTGGGTCCTTCCCGGAGGGATACCTGACTAGTCCTGTGTTTTGAGACTCTTCAATGAGGCTCCACGGGCTCCTCTTTTGCATACTTAGAATTACAAAGAACATTGTTGTCAGGCTCCGCCCCTTCAGAACTGACAGTACCAATAATACAGTTTTGCTTGGAGTGTTATACTAGTTATATTACTGTATACTTCTTACTAATGGATTTATCCAGCTGTAGACATCACGTGTACGACAGCTCCACCGGCAGCCTGGGAATGTTTCAGCTCTCTATATTTCTACACCATCGCCAGTATTAGAATACGTATCTAGATTAAACTGATGACCTGCGCCGCCGGCTCCTGTAAAAAAATGCAAAATTACATGCGCTTATCAAATAATTATCCCTGTTAATCAGAGCAGTATCTAATTTCCCTGATGAAACAATGGAGAGAGCGATAAAATACTACTTTACCTATTACCCATAATTCCACAGCATCTCCCTAAGTCTGGCTCCTGTGCTGATGACTGAAGAGGGAAGGTTCACCATTGATTATGTGTCTGATGGAGATGTAGGGAACGTTGTCTATCTTGCTTCTTTTCTGACCTATCTGCTGCCTCTCAATGCAGATGAGACGTGCGCTGATCACACTACGCTGATCCCAACCAACTCTTCAACCTTTATCAAGTGCGTTCTGTCCCAGGTAACACATGGAAGCTTGTAGGGCATTAATCATGGATGGGCGTGCAGGGCGAGCCGTGCCCACGGCAGGAGGTTGGGAACCGGGAGTTGGCATCGGTGGAATTCTGTATCCGAGAAATTCCTCCCGTTTTGGCCTAAGTGCAGTTCCTTCTTCCACCACTAGTGCCCAAAGTCCAATATGGTGCCTGTGATGGGAGCCTCAATGCAATTGTCACTTCTACCCTACTAGTTGCAGACAAGGCGGCTTATAACATCCTGCAGCAATATGAGCTAGGTGCAAACTTTTTTAATTCTAGGGATAAGTAAAAATCGTCATCAGAGAATATTAAAACTGAAACAATAGTTGGATGCTCCAGAATTCCAGGATAGGGGACCAGGATCTTGCTTACAGTTTGTATTATGGCACCAACACCTGGGCCACATGGTCATGCCAAGTAGTGAGGCCCACTGTGCTCTAGGTGCTCCTCCCTGGTGTAATGGTGGCATGTATCCCTGCAAGCTACCAACACGTCTGGTGTCACGAGGTTGGTTCCCTGGCTTTAAAGGAGTTTCCCCACAATTAGAAGTGATCAGATATCACTAGGATATATAGACACTTTGTCATTGGTTGATGTCCATCTGATGGGACAAGAGCAGTCTGGAAAAAGAGTTTAGTATTCAGTGAATCCAAATTCTTGCCAATCAGTTTGGGTAAATTCTTCAAAGTTGTGTCTGCCATTTTAGCAATCTGAAGAAGAGTTGGGGTTAGGTTAGGATTACATACCCTAGAATACACATAAGAGGGGCGGACACTATGGGAAGGTATTTATAGGACCATTTAGTGGTCTTTTGGTATATAAGGATAACATATCCTAACCCAAACTTGCCAAGTGGGGTCCTAACCTGTCTTGGTGACTAGATTTGGCTACAATGAGCCTTAATCGTGCATTTTTATATTTATTTAAATTTATTTACTACGATCCGACCTCCAGACAGTTTGCTGGATGAAAACTCAGAGGGGCTTTTGCCTCCTTGTTGTGGAAAGAGATATATATACGACCTTGGTAGTGTTGAGCGAACTTGCTGAACTGTTTGGGTTCCGCAACGTTCTCCACACCTGAACGCTCTACATTTGACTCCTGGCCATAGGCTGCATCCATGCTTTTCTGGCAACCCTAGTGCGGCATCCAACTTCTCCAGATGTCGACAGTCAAATGCAGAGCGATCGGGTTCGGTGAACGTTGTCGAACCCAAACAGTTTGGATACTCACTGGCCCTAACGCCATCAGATGATGGTGAAACAAGCACAGACTGTTTACCCGCACTACGCCGTCTCATCTATAGCGTTTTTTTTTCCCCCGGCTGCTTTTCGTCTCTCGTTCGGTTGTTGTGATAATCAATGTTAGGGCATGTACCAATAAATACATAAAAGCACCTAAGCTGCCAAGTAACCTGGTACACTCGCTGCTTTTTTGCATCCGATGACAATTAATCAAAATACCAGGTGCTAATACACAATCCGAACCACTGGCAACACTCTAATAGACGGCATTTGTTATGGAAATGTATAATTAGCGGGTAAATACCACCTGTTTGAACAGTTTGATGAGGAAATCCCATTGGTATGCTTAATTAATATTTTGACGAGAATATATAATAATGATTTCTGATAGCTAATGTATTCTTCATCCTGCGGAGAAGCAATCTAATATTGCTCTCCCTGAATACTCATTCCCCTTACCTCTTGATCTCCTAAAGCTGCAACTGGAGAAAATTGCTTATAAATTAGAAGGTTATAGGAACAACTGACTAACTAATGAGTTTAAAGGCACCACACACAGTAGGACCAAAATTAGCTCTAGGAAATGATAAATTGGATAGTTTAACGGGAGGTAGGTGGAAATAATTCCTTTAAATAACGCCGATAGAAAAATAGGATTTCCGAGCCGATGCCTGGTCTGCAGCTGGGCTTCGAGGGACAATTATTTACAGGGTAAAAAAATTTCATTTATTTAGTCGACTTTGTTAATAACTAGTGACACGATGGTTGCCCCGTTCATGGGAAGCCCTCCAGAAGCCTGGTGGCCCAGTGGTTGGCGTCACTACCTCGTGGCTATGGATTCTTGGGTTACATTCCGACCACAGCATCATCTGGATGGAGCTTCTATTGTCGCCATAATGACGCCGGGATCCTCCAGCTGCCGGTTAATTGACTCCGTATGAAATTGGCCTTCGTGCGAATGTGGCGGAAATTAGTTTCTAACCTCCAGTGATGAAGCTTATCAGATCAGTTTGCTTCACTGCCCATCGCTACATAATGTATCTTATGCTCATAATAGATAGAAACAAATAAGTGGCGACATTGTTAATCATGGTAATATGCGATGCGTCGTCTTCATTTATAGACTATGGGAGTCAAAAGGCTACGACTCCTATAAGACCATTACAGGGACCCTCTCAGAAGTCTGATCTGTCGGCGATGTACGATAGAGCGGGAGGCGATTATACTACGGTTATGCAAATTGTGGTAAAAACTGTGACTTTGGTAATTTGCGCTAAATATGCATTGGTGCTGCAATGGTATCGTGAAATTAAATGCAATAAGTGAACACAGACTAATACATAGGACATTAGAGATGAGAGAACCTCGAGCACGTGTTTGATACCACACTAGGGGGTCATGGAAAACAAGGATATTGCCTATGGCCTATAAATGTGTCCATGGTTTCCAGGCAGCCCTAGACCTGAATCCAACTTCTATCCACAAATAATCAAATACCGCACGCTCGGGTTTGGCGTGTGTTTGAGGTTCTCCCATCTCTACATGTTTCAGCCAATTACCCATAATATTTGTATAGGGGTTGTATAGTGGGATTGGGATAGATAGCTGTCGGCCACATGAGCCTTCACCTGACAGCCATTGGATGTATCTAACCAGCTTTACATTACAGTGTACTCTCAGAGTTGGTCTCTTAGGTCGTGGGGGGAGATGCAGCTCATACTGGGAGGCACAGTTGCCAAGCTTGGCCAGCCTGGTCTGCTGGTATATGATAGGAGGGACGTGCCGGACTGGGCTGATCGATGCACTGGGAGTATCAGTCCCAGAACACCTTATTAGCATAGGAGATATACTGCTAATATCAGAGAGACGGCTCTGAGGATGAAGGTAAGAAACTCACCTTCATCCTCAGTGCCTGTGCCCTATAATGACATATCGGCAGGTTAGAAGATAAAAAAAGATGGGAAAATTGCAAAAAGAGGATGGACGTCAGTATATATTCTATACCACAATTTATTGCATCTTGAAGACAACGCGTTTCATGGTCACCTGGGACCTCTTGGTCAAGTCAGGATCACAACTCTCCTGAATTGACAATGAGGACCTAGGTGACCCCGAACTGTGTTGTATTTGAGATCCAATAAATTGTGGTATAGAACATAAACCAATGTCCATCCTCTCCTTGTGCCAAGTCTCCACTTCGATATGGTCCAACATCTGTTATTGTGTATTGTCTTGCCCAGGAGCCGATGTGGCCTGGATTTGAGGAGAGGCCCGCATTGAGTTTATTACTATACTGCGGTTGTAGATGTTGTGCTCTTAGCGACTTCGGTTTACCTTCACCAATTTTATTTTCTGATTCACCCTATGGTGCGCTGACTATCTCTCCTCAGATGACACCGGCAATGGCGCCAACAAAAAACAAGCAGATCTAAAATGGTTTAAAAATCACAGAAAAAGCCTTCGAGAAGGCCTTACCAACAAAAAAGAAAAGAAAGGTAATGAGCTGCACCCACGAGCTTATGGTTAAACTTGAAAAATGCAGCCGGCGTGGTTTTCGGATGGAGCCGATTCCACGTCCCCCCGTTGGCAGGGAAAGAGTTTATTAGAGAATTACATCTTCTGTTCGGAGAAATGTCACCTAGCTCTTTCTACAGGCAAAACACAGCAGTGGGACAATTAACTTAGTGACGAGTTCATACTGAGCAGTAACTGAAAATGATTTGCAAATATGACCTTTAGCGTGAAGATGAAACAAGAGGCCGGCGCTCAAAGAGTTACATTTCCACTTGGTTAACATTCTTGCAATGTGCACTGTAACAATACTTTAATATAATTAAATTTTAAATTCCATGTAGAATCTAGTGGGTAGGCAGATGTACCGGTATGTTAAAGTTTATGTCGCTTGAAAATGGTTTTCAAGTACATCACAGGGAGACTATCCAACTGTAAAATTATCTGCTTTATGATGCCGGATCGCAGTATTGCTCTCTTTCTCTTAATTAAAAATGTACCTTAAAGTATAACATGCTAAGACATTGTTCTCACTTTTCCCTTTTAACGGCCTCGGGAAATAAGGAAACGTATGATCTTTATGGGGGAGAAGCGGGAAGGAACATATTTGTAATGAGGCTGAATTTACTCACTGAATTCCCTTAAAATCAGTCATGTGAAGAATTGGTTTGTTTCTTAGTATGGAGATGGGGGGGGGGGTTAACATGGCTGCCGGGGGGGAGGGGGTACAGGGGGCAATGAGCTCATACTCTGGTATAGGGAAATTATATTTAAGTAAAACTATCAGCCCCAAGACCCATAACTTACTAATATAATGTATAATATAGTGTTCCATATCTTTACGGATCTGCAATTACGGGCAAAAGTAAGACTGCAGATGATTGCGGACATAAAATATGGTCCTAAAAGGTTTAAAAACATGGGAGAACAAGAACCACAATGTATTTATTGTCTCCAGCTCCCTGGATTCTCCCTCTCTCTGTAGACCATGCATTATCCTCTGATGTCACAGGAGGCGTGTCTGGATCTGGTCTCTGCGCTCTAGCGCCACCCCCTGACTGATGTCACCATCTCTGCCCAGCCCCTACAGACTACATCATCATCACCTTGTCATATAAACAAACACATATATATCTTTATTGTAACATTTAGGGAGAGTGAGCTGTGATTACAGCATGCTGCCTTGTGATGAATGATGATACAGAAAGAGCAGGCGGGGAGGGAATGCAGCAGGTGCTGCAACCTCACTCTGCATGACATGAGATGTTCTCCTACAGCTTTGTGGTGGGGAACTGACAGGAGTGCTGTGGGAGGGAAGCAGGTGGGGTGGGAGGAATGTGATGAAGAGCTGCGTCTAAATTAATTTTTATTATAATTTTTTTGAAAATGTAACAAAAGTTGCTACAAAATGTGACCAGTTCTGCTGTGAGAAGTTATGACAGGCATCACAAGAAAGATGCAGGCGGAATAACGCACAATGGGTTCATGTCTCTTTAACAACAAACTGCAAAACAAAACAAAATAAATAAATAAGAGATGGAAAAATATTATAAAAAAAATAAAAATACAGACAAACATCAGAAGTTTCCGGAGAGTTTTGTCACATGAAATTAAAGCCAGTTCAATGCTAGTTCACTCCGCAGACATAAAGCGCGGCGGCGGCTGGGGAAAACTTGTATATTGGAAAAAGCTGCCATCGCTGTCATTTATATTTTAGACTGTCAAAACTCAGATTGCAGAATTTTCTGATGAGACTGCAGAATGACCCGCGATGGTGGAAGATCTAAATGTGCGTTTGATTGACTGCTCTCAAAAACAACTCCCCCAGGTGTCTGCGCATTTACAGAACTGCAAGCGATATACAGTATATACACACATACGGGCTCTGAATCCGAGTCTGGCGAGTAAAACATTCAGTGTGCTTTTTTTATTTTTTATTTTTGTGACTTTTTTTTTACATCCTATCGGGTTTATATTGATATCAATTGTTGTAAACGAAAAATGGGAAACCCCTATAAAAGCCTTGAAACATGACTGAGGATTATTAGCCGAGCTGGAATCTCAGTTGCTGTAGTGTTGCGCGAACTTGAATTGTTCAGGTTCGGCAATGTTCTTGAAACCCAAACATTTGGCATCTGACTCCCACTGCCCAGAGAACTTGGATGCCACCCAGGAAATCATGGATAAAGCATATGGTTTTCCTAGGACTGCCTAAAATGACATCCAACTCCTCCAGCCACCGGGAGTCAAATGCCAAACGTTCGACTTTGAAGAACAATTGCCGACCCTGAACAGTTCATCAGGTTCACTCTACACTTGATGGTGGCTTCTGGGCCCTTGGCCTCCTCAGTACAGAGTATGGTGTAGGCTGACCACCAGAACTTCTTCTCGTGGAAAGGAAGCTACGTTGCCTATAATTTGGGCATGGACTTTTCTCTCTGGGTATGTTACTTGTTGTATGCACCTGGCCTTTTCACACAGATCAAACTTTTCAAGCAGTTTGCCATTTGTCTCCCGGCATCTGGAAAAGTTGGTTGTGGGTCTAGAGAGTCCCAAAAAACATGAATACGGCCATAAATCATATTCTGTATCCATGTTTTCCTGGAAAACTTCTCCAGGCAGTGGGAGTCAAATGCCGAACATTCAGATGAACCCAAGCGTGCTTGAGGATCACTCATCTCTTATGATCCCAGTTACTCGACTCACTATACTGAGCCACAAGGAATGGACTATGGGCAACTTGTATAGCCACGGTGCAGGACTGACTGTGGTGCTGACACCTTTATCAAGGCTCCTACTATGAGGGCCACCAAGGAATGGACTATAGGCAACTTGTATAGCCACGGAGTGTGGTGCTCCTACTACGAGGGCCACCAAGGAATGGACTATAGGCAACTTGTATAGCCACGGAGTGTGGTGCTCCTACTACGAGGGCCACCAAGGAATGGACTATAGGCAACTTGTATAGCCACGGAGTGTGGTGCTCCTACTACGAGGGCCACCAAGGAATGGACTATAGGCAACTTGTATAGCCACGGAGTATGGTGCTCCTACTACGAGGGCCACCAAGGAATGGACTATAGGCAACTTGTATAGCCATGGAGTGTGGTGCTCCTACTACGAGGGCCACCAAGGAATGGGCCAAATAATATCAGCATGATGTATATACCATAAGCAATGACCGAAAGACTCATCCTCCATCGGCTCAGTGCACTTTATGGGGACTGTGCGGAGCCAAGAACGCGGCTTATGGTACATTATAACGTTGTTAGGATTTTAAGAGAAGCAACGGACTTATGTCCCGAAAATGAAAACTAAATCGGGATAAAGGTGTCGTCGTCATTTGGCTGTAATATTACAGATGGCTGGACGGACGGAATGACCGCGCGGCCGCAGATCCATTCTACGTATTGATTTACCGATAATTAAAGATTTGGATTGAATGAATTAGAAGTGTTCACTGGACCTTCTCGGGGAGACGCAGGAAACTTCAGCCACACCTGGTGCATGCAAAGCGAGGAGGGAAGAGCGGGAAAAAGAGGATAACAAGGGGACAAAATAACATCGAAATCAGCGCAGATAATAATATAATACAAGAGGGCAGGTAGCTAGAGCAAAAGTGACCCGCGTGGCTCCAATGCTTTACTGAGACATTCTAACAGCGGATAGAAAACTGACGCATTTCAGACCAATACCAATACATGCCGCAGCCAAAAACGCGTTGGTGTTCACATTGGATCATTATATTGCATTGGAGCATTATACTGCATTGGCTCATTATATTGTATAGAATCATTATACTGCATTGGATCATTATATTGCATTGGAGCATTATACTGCATTGGCTCATTATATTGTATAGAATCATTATACTGCATTGGATCATTATATTGTATAGGATTGTTATATTGCATTGGATCATTATATTGCATTGGATCATTATATTGCATTGGATCATTATATTGTATAGGATCATTATATTACATTGGAGAAGCACTGGAAAATTCTGCTCTAATTACTTCTGTACTGCCAAGGAGCTGGTTGCTCTATACTACTTACTATAGAATAGTGCAGGTATTTAAAATATTAACAGCAGCACGGAGTATTTCAGGAGGGAATTTGTTTTCCTTTGCAAGAAGCAGGGACCACTAATATTAATATCTGGGACAGGGAGAGTTGAGAAGTTCAAGACTGATAACATGAGGAGTAGGATGTACAGCAGCACAGAGTATTTCAGTATAGAGGTGGGCTCATCTTGTCAGGGGCAGTGAATATGGAAAGAGCAGGATGAGCCTCAGCAGCACAGAGTATTTAAAGAGAAAAGGAAGGAATATGTTACTGAGGACTGGGCTATGTGTGACAGCTTCAGGATTTGAGTAGGGAGAGATGATAAGCACAGCAGCGCAGAGTATTTCAGTGGACTATTGATGTTTTGGGTAACAGAAATCTGTGCACTTGTTTGGATTACTAAAAGCAATAAGTCATTTGAGAAAGCAGTGATGTCTGCCAGACACAGCACCACTCTTGTCCTCAGGCTGTGTGTGGTATTGCAGTTCAGTTCCATTGAAGTGAATGATAACAAGTTGTAGTACCGCGCTCCACCTGAGAACAAGTGTGCCGCTGTTTTTGGAAGAAATTAGCTCTGTTTTCCCTGGATAACCCCTTCAAGTTCCAACATTTCATCCATTGCCCAAACAATGTGGCCACGAGGGGGCGCTGTTTCATAGTAACCTCTCCATGCTTTGACCGCAGAAACTCCTGTGTTCTGTGACTATTCCCCGCCATAGTCGTTCCCTCGAAATCATTTATTGAACATTTACAGAAATAAAGTAGAGGCGGTAAATCCTCTCTATAATGAGGATAAGGTATGGAAAAGCGCGGCGGATTATCCTCATCATTCAGAAACATTTTCCTTTAATATGTAAAATCGTTTTTCAAAGAGAGAAAATTACGACGCACATTTTACGGGAAAGTGTCGAACGTGGAACAAAACAAAACTAGCGGAGTATTTCACCTTGTAATTAGCGGCTGGGAGATTGCTGGAGCGGAGCCGGCCGGGGCGGGGGAGGGGATAATGGACGGACGTACAGGAATCCGGGTGAACACAGGGCACGGTATACAGGATGGCTCCATCTGCGGAGAGCTGGCTGCCGCATTCACATTCATAAGCAGCGCTTCACTGTCTGGATACAAAGGTCACCGGGACTGGAGACCCGTGTGTGACCGATGTACAAGACACAAGACACTTGTACTGTAGACAGATATACAAGACGATGAGTACGGAGGGATGTTAGAGATCAGCAAACTTTTGAAAAGTTCGGTTCGGCAGCTTCAGCAAACTTTGATGTAGAAGTCGAGTTTGTTCTTTTCCGAACCTTAAAAAAGAAGTCCGGCAAAATTTTTTATTAAAGTATTGTATTGCCCCCCAAATGTTATACAAATCCCCAATATACAATTATTACGGGAAATGCTTATAAAGTGCTTTTTTTCCCCCTGCACTTACTACTGCATCAAGGCTTCACTTGGCGATGTCACTTCCTGGATAACATGGTGATGTCACTTCCTGGATAACATGGTGATGTCACTTCCTGGATAACATGGTAATGTCACTTCCTGATAGCATGGTGATGTCACTTCCTGGGTAACGCGGTGATGTCAATTCCCGGATAACATGGTGATGTCACTCCCTGGATAAAATGGTGATGTCACTTCCTGGATAACATGGTGATGTCACTTCCTGGATAAAATGGTGATGTCACTTCCTAGATAAAATGGTGATGTCACTACCCGACTCCCAGAGCTGTGTGGGCTGTGACTGCTGGAGAGGATGATGGCAGGGGGATGCTGAGGGACACAGGGCACTGGAGGAACACTGAGCATTCCCTGCCATCATCCTCTCCAGCAGCCACAGCCCGCACAGCTCTGGGAGTCGGGTAGTGACATCACCATTTTATCCAGGAAGTGACATCACCATGTTATCCAGGAAGTGACATCACCATGTTATCCAGGAAGTGACATCACCATTTTATCCAGGAAGGGACATCACCATTTTATCCAGGGAGTGACATCACCATGTTATCAAGGAATTGACATCACCGTGTTATTCAGGAAGTGACATCACCATGCTATCCAGGAAGTGACATCACCATGTGACCAGGAAGTGACATCACCATGTTATCCAGGAATTGCAATCACCATGTTATCCAGGAAGTGACATCACCATGCTATCCAGGAAGTGACATCACCATGTTATCCAGGAAGTGACATCACCATGTTATCCAGGAAGTGACATCACCATGTTATCCAGGAAGGGACATCACCATGCTATCCAGGAATTGACATCACCATATTATCCAGACAGTGACATCACCATGTTATCCAGGAAGTGACATCACCATGTTATCCAGGAAGGGACATCACCATGTTATCCAGGAAGTGACATCACCATGTTATTCAGGAAGTGAAGCCTTGATGCAGTAGTAAGTGCAGGAAAAAAGCACTTTATAAGCATTTCCTGTAGTTATTGTATATGGGGGATTTGTATAACTTTTAGGGGGGCAATACAACACCTTAATAAAAAATTTTGCCGGACTTCTCCTTTAAAGGAACCGCACTAATACAGGAAAATGATTGCAGGCGCTCAGCTGTTTTAGTGCAGTTCACAAAGTTCACTCGTCTATACTTACCTGTCTGCATTCCCCTGGTGTCCTCCTCCAGTCCCGCCTCAAGCCTGCTCAGCCAATCACTGGCTATGGTGCTGTCCCATCTGCAGGAAACACGAAAGAGGACACTAGGGGAGCCTGGATAGGTAAGAGTACTCTTTTTTTTATATGTATTTAATTGTGCGTCAATCTTTACGAACTTGTTCCAAACTTTGCAAAAAGTTTTGTTAGATACCGGACCAAACTTTTTTCAAAGTTCAAAAAACAAATCTCAGTTCGTACAATTCTGTTTTCATCTCCAGCTACTGTGAATTGGCGGAGATATCCACTAAAGTGTTTGTAGAGTGGTGCATGTTGTTCTGTTGCTTTCCAGCTGCTGCAAAATTATAACTCAGGTCATAGTTTTGCAACAGCTGGAAAGTTTGAGATCACTATGGGGATATGGCATCCTGCACCCGATCACATAGTGGGAAGAATGATGGCAGGAGGAGATGAGTGTGCTGATTTTGTGGAAAGCAGTGACCTGTTCAATAGGACTTGGTTGCATATGAAATGTTATGGGTACAGGTATAGAGATGCTGTAGACACTTAGGTGATGGGATAAGCACAGCAGAAGAAGATGAGTGTGATGATCATGTGGGAGGAAGTGACTTGTTGGCTCATGTGCTGTATAAATCAGTGCTTATACTTGGTACAGAGAGAGAGAGAATTTCCTTTAAGTGATCAGATAATGGGAAGGATGAGAGCAGGAGATGAGTGCGCTGACCATGTGGGAGGCAGTGACCTTTAACTCATGTTCTTTATAGGACTTGGCTATAAATGAGTTCAGATAATGGAAATAATGATAGCAGCAGGAGGTTAGAGGACGGATGATGCAGTCACGAGTCCATACACATCGCATTCTATTATATACTGAATATTCATGTGTTGGGGACATTTCCAGATGACTCACTTTCTGGATGAGGCAGAACTTTAGATCAGATCATAGACTGAATATAGCAGAAGGAGATGAGTGTTCTGATCAAGTGGGAGAAAGTGACCTTTATAGAGCAAAGTGGGCAGCTTTATGATGGGGCAGAAACTGAATGACAACTGATAACGACAGCAGCAGCGGATCTTGTCAGCATACACATTAGGTTCTATGGGAGTATATAAATATTCTGCGTATGCTGCCAATCGGACAAAGAGAAAGTTTACAGATGAAAGGGATTTGTTTTGAAATGGGCGGGAATAGAACATTCTGGAGCCAATCAGATAGTGAGAGGGATGATGGCAGCAGAAGAGGAGTGAGATGATCTTGAGTGGGGAAAGTGACCTAATGACAGGGTAATATATAAAATGGGCAGTATATATTATGGGCAGTATATAATA
Source organism: Dendropsophus ebraccatus (assembly GCF_027789765.1). Taxonomy (NCBI): domain Eukaryota; kingdom Metazoa; phylum Chordata; class Amphibia; order Anura; family Hylidae; genus Dendropsophus; species Dendropsophus ebraccatus. Next base: position 6,987,051 of record NC_091465.1, on the reverse strand, counting down.
TGGGTAATATATAATATGGGTAGGATATAATATGGGCAGTATATAGTGATGAGCGAATACTGTTCGATTGAATAGATATTCGATCGAATGGTAAGGTATTCGATCTATCGAATATTATCGAATAGTTCGCCGAATATTCAAAAAATATTCGATAAGCGTTCAAATCCCCCAGCTTCCGTTTTTTACCTCCAATAGATGTTTTTCAATAATCGAATACTTGTTCCCATAGACTTTAATGGGATCGAATATTCGATTGAATATTCGAATATTCGGGAGATATTCGTACAAATATCGAATATTTGAATATTTCACTATTCGCTCATCACTAGTAATATATAATATGGGCAGGGACTTAACTTTCTGTAGCCAATACGTATAACACCAGTGTCAAACTCCCAGCCCTCCAGCTGTTGCAAAACTACAATTCCCATCATGCCTGGACAGCCAAAGGCTGTCCAGGCATGATGGAAATTATAGTTTTGCAACAGCTGGAGGGCTGAGATTTTGACATCCCTGATTCTATAGCTCAAAATACTTTCAATTGTTCAAATCTTTATTCAAAAGTACAAAGTGAACACTGCCAAGACATAAAAAAAAATAGAAATAACAAAAAAATTTTCATCTCTAGAAAAAGAATAATCTTTTTGGTTTATGACACGAAGCGATTTGCATGTGATGCAATTAAGAATGTAACAAGGCGACTTTAATCGCCCCCTTCCTAACATCTCAATATGTTCTCTTTAAAGCGGCGAGTGAAAAAGATCATCGCATCATAATAATAAAAAGAATTACCAATAAAAATGTTGATTAAAACACTTCAGGATTTCATTGCGCCACAATCATTTCTTAGGCTAAGCTAACTTGTCTTTACTGCGCCTCATGTTTCACGTAGGACAAAATAACGCGGCTATTAAAGCGCAGCTCACACAGCATATATATTGCCAGTCATCTCTATGTAACATAAAAGCAAAACAAATGCGACTGGTAACATTGTAAACAAGGGGAAAAAAAAGATAAATCTCCGTAATATACTAAAATGCTGCGGCATAAAAAAACACGTCAAAAATAGATGATGGAGCTGTTTTCTTGTAGTGTGCCAGATGCTTCCGGAATTCTATAGGTCGGTATTGGAAACAGTCAGTAACATTGTTGACAGACATGACTGCTGCTGTAATAAGAGCATGCCTGACCGCAACTCCATCCAAACTGCACCTCACTAGGGAATTGGGGGGCTGGGGGTGCCCTATTCTGGTGAAGGTTGGGGTCCCAGATATCAGATAACACTAATCAATAATTCCCTTTAAAGGGAATGTGTCACCTAAATGGTCTTTTACGGATTAGAATCAGATACTAAAACTTTTATTCTAACCTGTTTCTATTTTCTGACTGTAATTTTTTTAGCTTGTTTTTTACATTATGAGCTGTTCTTAACAACATTTAGTGACATGCTTTACAGCAAGACTCATGGACATAGACAGCAGTAGACAGACTGGGTCCCCTTGAGATGAATGTGAGACATTACTGAGCGTGCTCTGTGAGCTCTGAAAAGGTCATTCCACAGGGAGCAGCTATTGTCTCCTCTATCTACTGGTGTCACATGACGCTGCAATGCTGTACAGATCACTTTACAGCAGCCTCCTCTTATCACCACAGACACAACAGGAAGTCTCAGTATTTTTAAATACTTTTGAGCAAAAAGTAGTGGCAAAAAGGTGTGGCTTATTGAAAAATGGGCATGTGGGTGGGGCTTAAAGGTACAAAAATACACAATTGTTTTGTATTCAATATTGTTGTGAAAGTAAGAAGATGCACACTGAGAGTAAACAGTCTGAAAGAGAGCAAGATCTGGTGCATTCTAAGACTGTCTAGTCCAAGTTTACCCTCTCTACGGAAAGGCAGTTTGGGATTATCCCCCCCCCCCCCCCCCCCCCCCGTATGTGTTTTGGATGGGGGTGTACCTATAGTATGCAGACCATCTGGGTTGCTTTTAGAGTCAGTTTCAGAGTATTTTAAATATGTTTGAGCCAAGAGTAGTGGCAAAAAGGTGTGGCTCATTGAAAAATGGGCATATGGGGCTTAAAGGTGCAAAAAAAATTCACTTTGTTTGGTACTCATTTTTGTTGTTAAAGTATTAAGACGCACACTGAGAGTAGCCAGTTTGAAGAGGAGCAAGATCCGGTGCGTTCTTAGACTGTCTAGTCCAATTTTACCCTCTCTACGGAAATGGCAGTTTGGGATTATCTGGCCTCCTTGTATGTGTTTTGGATGGGGTGTACCTATAGTATGCGAATCATCTGGGTTGCTTTTAGAGTCAGTTTTGAGCCAAAAGTTGTGGCAAAAAGGTGTGGCTTATTGAAACATTGTGGGTGGGGCTTAAAGGTGCACTTTTTTGGTGCACATTTTTGTTGTTAAAGTAAGAAGGTGCACACTGAGAGTAGCCAGTCTGAAGAGGAGCAAGATCTGGTGCGCTCTTAGACTGTCTAGTCCATGTTTACCACTCTAAGGAAAAGGCAGTTTGGGATGATCTGCCCCCTGTATATGTTTTGGGTGGGGTGTACCTATAACATCCGGATCATCTTGGTTGCTTTCATTCTATCTGACATGACACCTTTAAGGCGGAAACAAACCTTCCACATTCGGGTAATTTAGTGTCATTATATGTTGGCAGGATATCCTGATAACCATCCAACACATCGTCCTTTCCCTCTTGTTTGGGTCGGAGATGGTGGCGGCATTTTACGCTTTCACATCTTCAATAATTTTCTAAATTGCCCTTTTGTTTACTCTTAGACTTTATGCTACAAATTAAATTTATGCAAATATTATTTGTCTGCCTAGCCCATAAATCCACTTTATAATTTCATGCTACAGCAATAGAACCGCTACTTTGATTTTTAAGGGAACCCAGAGGGAGCATGAATTTGAAACTAAAATATTTCTGCTTTTCGGAATTCATTTGCAGCCGTGTTACTAAGTAGTTTGCATGTTCTCCAAGAGTGTTACATGAACAGAGGAAATGTAATCATTTAATGTTCCCTTCCCTTGAAAGAGCAGAAAGAAACCAAAAACAAAAAAAAAAACAGAAAGATCTAAAGAGATTTTACAAAGATTTGCCGCAAATGTTGTTTTTCAAATTATTTTTAACCCCTGTGTGTCTTCCTGCTGGAGCTGATCGGGTGGCAGTGCTCTTTTGCATGGAATGATTCATATAACTTCCAAGAGACTGGGTATAATGCATCACTTATAGCCACTGAAGGGGTGCCACTGTCTCAGGGACACTGAAGGGGACGCCACTGGCTTGGGGAAACTGAAGGGCGTGCCATTGGCTCAGGGACACTGAAGGGGGTGCCACTGACTCGGGGACACTGAAGGGGATGTCACTGGCACAGGAACACTGAAAGGGGGGCCACTGGCTTGGGGACACTGAAGGGGGAACCTCTGGCTTGGAGGCACTGAAGGGGGGCGCCACTGGCTCTGGGACACTGAAGGGGACGCCACTGGCTTGGGGAATCTGAAGGGCGTGCCATTGGCTCAGGGACACTGAAGGGGGTGCCACTGACTCGGGGACACTGAAAGGGATGTCACTGGCACAGGAACACTGAAAGGGGGGCCACTGGCTCGGGGACACTGAAGGGGGAACCTCTGGCTTGGAGGCACTGAAGGGGGGCGCCACTGGCTCTGGGACACTAAAGAAGCGGCCGCTGGCTCGGGGACACTGAGAGGGGCACCTCGGGCTTGGGGACACTGAAGGGGGTGCCACTGGTTTGGGGACACTGAAGGGGGAACCTCTGGCTTGGAGGCACTGAAGGGGGGCGCCACTGGCTCTGGGACACTAAAGAAGCCGCCGCTGGCTTGGGAACACGGAGAAGGGAGCTACTGGTTTGGGGATACTGTATTGTTGTGTAATGTGAGCATTGACCATTTGACCTTTGGGTGGTAATGGCTGATCCCTGTTAGGGGGAGACAGCGGCACTCTTGTTGCTCTTCCTGTTTGGGCTATTTCCTATATTGCAGCCCAACTTCATTCATTTGAATGTTGTAATACCGGACATGGCAACTGTGCATGAGTGGTACTGTTTATAGAACATTCTCTCTTCTCAGAGTAATAGGTTATGTGTTTGTGACATACTAGATCCTTAATGCATTTCCCGCAAAAGAAAAAAAAAGATTCTGTGCATCATTATAACTTCTGTTCCTGCGTCTCCAGATAAGAAAGATTCAACAAGTGAAGCAAATGTTACCAAGCAACCAGACAAATACCACTTTCATTTTCAAGTTTGCATTAAAATGTTTCTTATAATTGTAGTAGATGGATCAGATTGGGATCATTGATTTCCCGGCTCTATATTAGAATGCTATCTTATTAGATCGATAGCCCCCCGAACAGCTCGCCCCTATGTGACTGAGCGCCCCCATAGAGATATTAGGCTCATGTACCGGACAATTCCATAGAATGCCATTTTTAGATTTGTATCGAATGTATATTTTTTTTCCCAAAACTTTGAAAGCTCAATAAAGTTATAGTGTGCAGGCTGGTACAGACATCGGTGTCCACTCTCACTTGATCTCCTAACTGCCGAGTGACGTCACCGCCGCTCTCCCAGCTCACCAGCACAGCAGTGACATCACTCGTGGATCTGGGAGAACAGAACAATACAGGACTGCACAGTGCGCTGGTTCATGTAAGTATATTGGTCAAGCTTTAGTTTTGTCCTGTGAAAAAGCTTCTAGATTTACTAAGGGGCGTGTGACACATTAATGAATTTGCCTCGAAAAAAACAGACACAACCGACAGCATAACGGCTTAAAAGTGACGTTGTTAGTAAAAGTCTGTCTTGAAAAAGATATGATTTCCTTAACTTATCTAAGGGAAAGATGATGATGGACACAATATATCTCCACCCTTTCTAATTTTTACTATACAAAATCAATACAATGTTACAACACAATAACAAACTTCACATACATACATACAGCATAAACATCTCCCCACAGAGTATTTGGAATTCTTGTTGTTTTCACAGCAGATCTTTTTAATTCACGCAAATAAGAAAGAGTCTAGAGGAAAGATAAGGATGGACACATCACCATATAAAAATCCAACAGAATCCAAGAGAAAATTAATTTTCATCATCTTTGGTCGATTTGCCCAAATTGACCATTGGATTGGATTCAAAATGACTCCCAAAAAGTTTATATTCGGACAATTCAGACGTCTCTGGAACATTTGGGACTAATTAGATTCGATTTGATTAGAGTTGCTATTTTCTGTCTTCAGCCCTATAGTAATGCACTAAACAGGCTGTGTTCACACAGTTGTATAGAATGCTTTGAATTTAAAGAACTAGCCCTGTCAGCAGTACCCCTATCTATATGCAGCCCCCTAGGGTGGTCAACACATATACTGTATAACCACTGGCAGTGTAATGCTACAGATGTCTCTTTAGACCCAAGATGTTCCAATAGATCACAAGAAAACTAGCAAAGAAAGATTAAACAGGACTTGAGATGACATGAGATATTGTGTCTGGAGATGTATATCCTATTTGTATCTATATGTGGCCACCCAGTGGTTATAATGTAATTTGCAGCCTGTTGGGGTCGTCACATTCTATTGAATTTGCATAATTGGAATCTATAATATTTAACTAAATTGAAGGAAAGGTAAGGATGGACACCTCTGTAGAATAAGCAGTGACCGGCTGACCGAGGCTTCTCCCAGCAAAGTCGGGGGTCTATGAAGCCGGACGTGTGGTATTCAGTTCATCGTCGCACAGGTTTCTGTATCAAAGGGATCTCTGTAATCAGACATCTCTTTTAGCTTGGCAGGACATGGTAGGAATCATTGTACGTAAGATGAAAAGGACGACTTCAAAAACGGCAATAAGAATAAATCCCCGGATCAGCGCTTCATCTCCGGAATCTCGTAAATAGGACTCGATGCTGATCTTATATTGATGGTGTTATTATAGCTTTCAGGATAGTCATTGGGGCCCTTCTAAACTCTGTGAATCAACCATCAGAGAGAGCAGAGAGTCTCACTGCTCTGACTGTAAAGAATCCCAATGTATGGAGACGTGGTAACCTTCTCTCCTTTATAAATGTTTATATGTAGGATTTCACCCTTCTTGTTGTTTTAGGTGAAAAAATAAAAAAGGATTAAAAGCCGGACTTTTGTTCTTCCTATTGAGTGCATAGTCATTAGACTGGTCCATTCCCTGAATTACTATGGTCGCCCTTCTCTGCCCCCATTCCAGTTTAGATATGTCCAAATCTGCATACAGTATATAATATGTAGTCATTGTAGCAGTGCTTGGTTAAATACATCCTTATCCTTTATTATATACTTTGTAGCAGCTGCCTGACACTGATTGCTAAAGTTAAAGCCATTTCAGGTAACGTTTCTAAGCTGTGTGTACATGAGGAGTGGCACTAACACTGGACATTATATAACCTGTGTATGTTGGTTTTTACCAGCCCCCTGCAGGCTCCTTCTCTATTCTTTATTTGTCCCTATGCTTCTGTCATGGCTCCTCTACTCTGTCTCTAAGCAAACCCTAAGAAGGAGCAGCAGCATGAAGGACATTATAGAGCAGTAGTGAGCAGTCTACCCTGATAATCTGTTATTTATAGTAAACTCCTCTTGAACTATTGCTGTCTCTGCTATCTGAACTCCCAATCTCTTCCCTAATCGTCCACTCCACTGGCTTTATATGAGCAGCTTGTAACCTGATCTCTCAGTGAGCAGCTGTCATGGCTCCTCTACTCTGTCTCTAAGCAAACCCTAAAAAGGGAGCAGCAGCATGAAGGACATTATAGAGCAGTAGTAAGCCGTCTACCCTTATAATAGTAAACTCCTCTGTGGTTTCTTGAACTATTGCTGTCTCTGCTACCTGAACTCCCGTCTCTTCCCTAATCCTCCACTCCACTGGCTTTCTATGGGCAGCTTGTAAACTGATCTCTCAGTGAGCTGCCAGTCCATTTTGTGAAAAATAAAAGTCCACTGTGTTTTAAAAGCAAAAATGTAGTGAGCCCCCCCTCCCCTCCCAATCACCAGTACTGTTATGTATCTTCAACAAATCCATGGCTGGTGCCTGGGTCTGATTTCCTTCTGGTGCAGGAAAACGGACCTTGGCAGTATCCATGGATTTGTAAAAGCTACATAACGGTATCAGCGGTTTGGGGTGGGGGAGGGTGTTGGGGGCGGGTCAGTACAGATTCACTTTAATGAAAGTTTAGTCTTGTTTTGTAAAGGTAGGTAATTTCTGGGAACAGAAAGTAGCATTTTTGTCTGATAAGATATATTACAAAGATGAGATGACAGTGACAGTTTCCCATATACAAATGAGTTCAGTAGTTCAGATTTTTTTAATAAGACTAAAATACAGAACCTAAAAAAATCACAAGCAGCTATACAACCATTTCTGTCCTGGTAGGGGCAGTATATATATATATATATATATATATATATATATATATATATATATATATCTGTGTTGGCTGCATATTCTTCTGTGTATGATACATCCCAATCTAAGTGATACAGTAATGTAATCTGCCTCATTCCATGGCCGTTGCATGTTACAGAGAATATCTGCTAATCTTCCACTTCATTTATCAATCCTCACTCCGGCATAATGACCGGCTTATTATCGAGCTTTGTGGAACGTTGCATAAAATCTCCCTCGTTTACGTTCTATGATCTGATCTGTGCAATCTGTCCTCCTCCTTTGTCACTCCCATTAATTAAAGGTGAGATGGAATGAAAATATTGCTATTTTATCATGTGGCTTTAAGTGTATGGCACGGCCATTAAGTTTGTGTTAGATTCTTCCTGGGTTCTGTCGTAGAATCTGTCATCTGTATTCATGCGAGTGGGAATATAAGATGAGATACGAGAAGTGATGCAATGCGTAATATTAATACTTAAAGGGTAACTCTACTCAAATATTTCTACATTTTAATCACCTTATATTAAAAAGGCTTAGAAAAACATATCTGCTTGTTCACAGCTGAATTGTAATACCAAATACAGCCTGAGCACAGGGGTGGCGCAGTTTATAAAAGAAAATAGATCTGCCAGATAACTCTGGATTTATCTGCTTTGAATTTTCACCTAAAAAAAAAAAAAAGCTAAGAACAGGTCGTTCTGTTGGTTTTGCAACTAGGATTATGTTGTGGCCTATGGGGAAGAGTTAAAGGGGTACTCTGGCAATTTTTAAAATCTTTAAAATCCACTGCTTTCAGGAAGTTATATAGATTTGTGTTTAATTCTATATAAAAATCACCAGTCTTCCAGTACTTATCAGCTTCTGTATGTCCTGCAGAAAGTGGTGTATTTTCTCCAGTCTGCCACAGTGCTCTCTTCTGCCACCTCTGTCCATGTCAGGAACTGTCCAGAGCAAGAGAGGTTTTCTATGGGGATTTGCTGCTGCTCTGGACAGTTCCTGACATGGACAGAGGTGGCAGCAGAGAGCACTGTGTCAGATAGGAGAGAATACACCACTTCCTGCAGGACATACAGCAGCTGATAAGTACTGGAAGACTGGAGTTTTTTTTAATTAGAAAGCACAAATCCATATAACTTTCTGAAAGCAGTTAAATTGAAATAAAAAATTGCCGGAGTACCCCTTCAAATCTTCCTGCAGTGCCACCACTGGACGAATTAGGTATTGCAGGGTAAATGGTGAAATCTATCAGGAGACATAGAGAGACGTTCTTCATCCCCCCCCCCCCCCCCTGAGGATTCTCTATGCGACATTTAGACTTTGCAACTTCCAGTAATTGTTCCCGAGTTTAATCCGGACTGAAATGAAAGTCGTCACCCGGCTAAGACCCGACTTATATGAAGTAGATGGATTCATTTCCTATCAGATGGAGTCATCATGACTGTATTATATCTGCTATACTGGTATTATGGATGGGGTGGATTAGCTGTCACCTCGCCTGATATCCTATAAGCTCCGTCATGTGGATTCTCCGGCTCATTTACAGGACGGTAACATCTTCCTCTCGTCCTCGGACACCTGGAAGGGAGCGGGAAACCTCCATCTCAGCCGCTCCGCATGGCTCCTGGGTTGGCGCATGAGAAGTGACCTTCCCAAATTGACTCCATTTGCAGCCATCGCATTTCTTGGAATCATCCGCCAGCAATTGACTTAAATGTTAATCCCCCAGCAGAGCCATATGTGCCGGGCGGGAAACATATTGTGCTGCTGCAGAGATCAGTCACAGAAGCCAGGCTCGCCCAAGAGGTTATTATTGTGGAAAACTTTCACAACTCTGCACATCTGTCAGGACGCCGAGGTCACCGCGCCGCGCCAGCAGAGAAGCAGCCAATCCCAGGCTTCTCTCTCTGTTACATTAAACCAGATGTCATCTTATGGGATTCTCTATATTATCTTCTTTTTGTCTTTTACTGCTCTGCGCCGGAGATGATGATGATGATGATGATGAAGAGTTATATTGTTACCTGCAAGAAGAAGAGTGAACCCAGATCTATAGCTCAGACTCCATTGCTTCCAGTGTAAGGCTGGGTTCACACTACGTATATTTCAGTCAGTATTACAACCAAAACCAGGAGTGGATTGAAAACACAGAAAGGCTCTGTTCACATAATGTTGTAATTGAGTGGATGGCCGCCATTTAATGGCAAATGTTTGCTGTTATTTTAAAACAACGGCTACTGTACTGAAATAATGGCCGTTATATACTGTAATATGGCGGCCATCCACTCAATTTCACCATTGTATGAACAGATCCTTTCTGTGTTTTTAATCCACTTCTGGTTTTGGTTGCAATATGAGGACCACAATACTGACTGAAATATACATAGTGTGAACCCAGCCTTATATTATTATATATAAGGTGCAAAGAGGAGATCTCTTACACCAAATATTATTATTATTATTATTATTATTTATTTTATGAAGTGACATCAATAGAGTCCAGGATAGAAAACTGCAGGAAACTTCATCTCTTCTCCCGTCCCCTGTTGACAATGACAAATATCCCAGCATCATATCAGGAGAGGACCCCATCGCTTCCAATGACCCAAATATAATCAGATAATGAAGCCATCCAGGTCTATATAATCTATCTATCTATCTATCTATCTATCTATCTATCTATCTATCTCCTATCTATCTATCTATCTATCTATCTATCTCCTATCTATCTATCTATCTATCTATCTATCTCCTATCTATCTATCTATCTATCTATCTATCTATCTCCTATCTATCTATCTATCTATCTATCTATCTCCTATCTATCTATCTATCTATCTATCTATCTATCTATCTCCTATCTATCTATCTATCTATCTATCTATCTATCTATCTATCTATTATCTATCTATCTATCTCCTATCTATCTCCTATCTATCTATCTATCTATCTATCTATCTCCTATCTATCTCCTATCTATCTATCTATCTATCTATCTATCTATCTATCTATCTATCTATCTATCTCCTATCTATCTATCTATCTATCTCCTATCTGTCTCCTATCTATCTATCTATCTATCTATCTATCTATCTATCATCTATCTATCTATCTATCTATCTATCTATCTATCTCCTATCTATCTATCTATCTATCTATCTATCTATCTATCTCCTATCTATCTATCTCCTATCTATCTATCTATCTATCTCCTATCTATCTATCTATCTATCTATCTATCTATCTATCTCCTATCTATCTATCTATCTATCTATCTATCTATCTATCTCCTATCTGTCTGTCTGTCTGTCTGTCTGTCTATCCATCCATCCATCCATCTCTCTCCTCCCCCTCTCAGGCTGTAGGTCACTGGATCGGGGGTCTTCCTCCTTCCTCGGTTATTATGTAACCGGATTCTCGGTGTTGATGTTGTTATTTTGCGCTGTGATGGATACATAATGAATGTCATGAACTTCTCAGTCTCTATTTGGAAAGTATAAACACCCGTCTTTTTAATGGAGATGTTTTATATTCATGAAATCGCTGTTATCCCGGCTTTCTGCAGATTGAATAGAAATGCGGCCATTAAAATACCAAATAAACATCTCATACGTGGAGCGATGGGCTCGGCTGTCTGCGACTAATTAAAACTGGATGGAAAGAAGGAAACGTTGTGTTTTGTGCTGACGTCGAGCGCAGATCTCACGGCCGGGATTCCTCTGTTCTCGCTACATATCGGCTACACGCTAATAATTAACATCAGGGATTATTTCCAGCCAGTAAGTTGCGGGGGGTCGGAACGCCGGAATGAGTTCTATACCGCGACCGCACACGTACATCAGACTCTCTTCTATTCACGTGGAGGCTAATATTGTTCTATTGCAAAGTCATTATCGCAAAGTCATTAGATCCCAGTCACACTTACTCCAAAAAACAGGTCAACCACAGATTCAGCTCTGCTACATCTGCATAGAATAGTGTGCATGTTAATGGGTTATGTTTAAAGAGATTTTACAGGATTTAAAGGGGTATTTCCATCTTATAAAGTGATGGTCTAGCCCACCTCTGAGAACCCAATGGATGATGGGGCTGTAGGGGACGCAGCATTGTTGAGGTTCACTGTTCACCTCCGCACACTGGAGCAGTTTACCCAACAGTGCGGCATAGTCCTATATAGGTGATCTGGGGGACTGCAGTTCTCTGCACTGCCAGGTGGCTGGGGGCGCTCCTGTGCACAGATTTGTAGCCTCTTTAATCTCATGATCAGTGGGGGACCAGAGGATGCACCCCACCTATCAGGAACTAGAGATGTGACACATGAACCCTTTAAATACTATTAAGCCATGTATATTTGATAATTAGGGATCCGCCCCCGAGGATCTGCAGTCAGTAGAATGAGGAACCACAGTACAACTGGCAGCCATAGGGTTTAATGTGCAATGATCCGATCTGATAGGAGATAGATAGATAGATAGATAGATAATAGATAGAAGATAGATAGATAGATAGATAGATAGATAGATAGATAGGAGATAGATAGATAGATAGATAGATAGATAGATAGATAGATAGATAGTTAGGAGATAGATAGATAGATAGATAGATAGATAGGAGATAGATAGATAGATAGATAGATAGATAGGAGATAGATAGATAGATAGATAGATAGATAGTTAGGAGATAGATAGATAGATAGATAGATAGATAGATAGATAGATAGATAGATAGGAGATAGATATCTCTGTATCCCCCTCTTCTCTTCTTCCTCTTCTTCTTCTATATACCCCTCTCCTCTTCTTCCTCTGTATCCCCCTCTCCTCTTCTTCCTCTTTATCCCTTTCTCCTCTTCTTCCTCTTTATCCCTTTCTCCTCTTGCTCCTCTCCTTCTTCTGTATCCCCTATCTTCTTCCTCTCTGTATCCCCCTCTACTCTTGCTCCTCTCCTTCCTATGTATCCCCCTCTCCTCTTCTTCCTCTGTATCCCCCACTCCTCTTCTTCCTCTTTTTCCTCTGTCTCCCCCTCTCCTCTTCTTCCTCTTCTTCCTCTGTATCCCCCTCTCCTATTCTTCCTCTGTCTCTCCCTCTCCTCTTCTTCCTCTTCTTCCTCTGTATCCCCCTCTCCTATTCTTCCTCTGTCTCCCCCTCTCCTCTTCTTCCTCTTCTTCCTCTGCATCCCCCTCTTCTCTTCTTCCTCTTCTACTTCTATATACCCCTCTCCTCTTCTTCCTCTTTATCCCTTTCTCCTCTTCTTCCTCTTTATCCCTTTCTCCTCTTGCTCCTCTCCTTCTTCTGTATCCCCTTTTCTTCTTCCTCTCTGTATCCCCAGCTCCTCTTCTTCCTCTTCTTCCTCTGTATCCCCCTCTTCTCTTCTTCCTCTTCTTCTTCTATATACCCCTCTCCTCTTCTTCCTCTGTATCCCCCTCTCCTCTTCTTCCTCTTTATCCCTTTCTCCTCTTCTTCCTCTTTATCCCTTTCTCCTCTTGCTCCTCTCCTTCTTCTGTATCCCCTATCTTCTTCCTCTCTGTATCCCCCTCTACTCTTGCTCCTCTCCTTCCTATGTATACCCCTCTCCTCTTCTTCCTCTGTATCCCCCACTCCTCTTCTTCCTCTTTTTCCTCTGTCTCCCCCTCTCCTCTTCTTCCTCTTCTTCCTCTGTATCCCCCTCTCCTATTCTTCCTCTGTCTCCCCCTCTCCTCTTCTTCCTCTTCTTCCTCTGTATCCCCCTCTCCTCTTCTTCCTCTTTATTCCTTTCTCCTCTTCTTCCTCTTTATCCCTTTCTCCTCTTGCTCCTCTCCTTCTTCTGTATCCCCTTTTCTTCTTCCTCTCTGTATCCCCCTCTCCTCTTCTTCCTCTTCTTCCTCTGTATCCCCCTCTTCTGTTCTTCCTCTTCTTCTTCTATATACCCCTCTCCTCTTCTTCCTCTGTATCCCCCTCTCCTCTTCTTCCTCTTTATCCCTTTCTCCTCTTCTTCCTCTTTATCCCTTTCTCCTCTTGCTCCTCTCCTTCTTCTGTATCCCCTATCTTCTTCCTCTCTGTATCCCCCTCTACTCTTGCTCCTCTCCTTCCTATGTATCCCCCTCTCCTCTTCTTCCTCTGTATCCCCCACTCCTCTTCTTCCTCTTTTTCCTCTGTCTCCCCCTCTCCTCTTCTTCCTCTTCTTCCTCTGTATCCCCCTCTCCTATTCTTCCTCTGTCTCCCCCTCTCCTCTTCTTCCTCTTCTTCCTCTGTCTCCCCCTCTCCTCTTCTTCCTCTTCTTCCTCTGTATCCCCCTCTCCTCTTCTTCCTCTGTATCCCCCTCTCCTCTTCTTCCTCTGTATCCCCCTCTCCTCTTCTTCCTCTTCTTCCTCTGTATCCCCCTCTCCTCTTCTTCCTCTTTATCCCCCTCTCCTCTTCTTCCTCTGTATCCCTTTCTCCTCTTGCTCCTCTCCTTCTTCTGTTTCCCCGTCTTCTTCCTCTCTGTATCCCCCTCTCCTCTCCTTCCTCTTCTTCCTCTGTATCCCCCTCTCTTCTTCTTCCTCTGTATCCCCCTCTCCTCTCCTTCCTCTTCTTCCTCTTTATCCCCCTCTCCTCTCCTTCCTCTTCTTCCTCTGTATCCCCCTCTCCTCTCCTTCCTCTTCTTCCTCTGTATCCCCCTCTCCTCTCCTTCCTCTTCTTCCTCTGTATCCCCCTCTCCTCTCCTTCCTCTTCTTCCTCTGTATCCCCCTCTCCTCTTCTTCCTCTGTATCCCTTTCTCCTCTTGCTCCTCTCCTTCTTCTGTTTCCCCGTCTTCTTCCTCTCTGTATCCCCCTCTCCTCTCCTTCCTCTTCTTCCTCTGTATCCCCCTCTCTTCTTCTTCCTCTGTATCCCCCTCTCCTCTCCTTCCTCTTCTTCCTCTTTATCCCCCTCTCCTCTCCTTCCTCTTCTTCCTCTGTATCCCCCTCTCCTCTCCTTCCTCTTCTTCCTCTGTATCCCCCTCTCCTCTCCTTCCTCTTCTTCCTCTGTATCCCCCTCTCCTCTCCTTCCTCTTCTTCCTCTGTATCCCCCTCTCTTCTTCTTCCTCTGTATCCCCCTCTCCTCTCCTTCCTCTTCTTCCTCTGTATCCCCCTCTCCTCTCCTTCCTCTTCTTCCTCTGTATCCCCCTTCTCCTCTCCTTCCTCTTCTTCCTCTGTATCCCCCTCTCCTCTCCTTCCTCTTCTTCCTCTGTATCCCCCTCTCCTCTTCTTCCTCTGTATCTCCTCTTCCTCTCTGTATTCGCTCGGTTTAGTTATGTAAGGTAAATGCTATAGGACAGCGATGGGATTCATAGCTGTGGGAATAGCAGATGACATTTGTGGAGGGGATGGCGGTATTCTGTGGCTGATATTAATAGAGTCAGCTGGACACAGCTCCATTCCTTCTGTAATATCATCCGCACAGTGTGAGAGTTTAACAATCCTTACATTGATGTGTGCGCCCGCATCTCTCCGGATGAATACAGGGAAATACATTCTTACAGAGCTATATATATCCTTGTCCTTTCAGCTACTCACGCCGGATATTCTGAGCCGAGACATTTACAATTACATGCTTAAAGGGCTTAAAGGGGAACTCTGGGACAAATGACCCAAAATGATACATATGACACATATGTGTGTGTTGTTTGGGGGGTAATCTTATAAAGTCACCATCAAAGACCCTGAATTTGCTCTCTGGTTATTTTGAGGGTCAGCACAATATGGGCTCCTGCGCCTTTATTGCGGTGGAGCGGCCAGCATGGAGATTTTCCACGTGACGGCGCCATTATTTCAAGATCATCAAGTGGAAATCAGGCTTGGATGGGCGTCTAATGATGTGTTCATTGGAAAATCTGTCCTGAAAGTGATCGCCATACAGAGCGTGTTTACCGCATAGCTGTACTCTGACAGTCCCCGGCTATACAGATGTGTAGACTAGGATTATATATGATTGTATGAACAACCTATATACATACACAAACATACACGTGTTGTATATTGTATAGTGTTACTATTTAGCTCCAATATAACTTTCTTGTGGTGGTATTATTTTATGTATTGTATGGCGTTGTTATTTATCTGCTATATAGCTTTGTTACTTCAGTGTTGCGGCATTATTGTATAGCGGTGTTATTTAGCCCCCGTGGCATTGTCTGGCGGTGTTACCCTTTATATAGCTTTGTTACATGTTGTGGCATTATTTCTGGCTGGACTGACAGTATTATTGAGCCACTGTTTCTGGACGTTGTTGTAGTGTTATTTTATACATTGCCCGGTTGTACTATTTAGCTCCAATATAACTTTATTACTTGTTGTGCCAGTATTTTTAGCCAGTATAAAGCTCTTTTTTTTTTGGACATTGTTGTGGTATTGTGCATAGTGTGGTGGTATTATTATAAAGCTACAATATAGCTTTTTTTGTGACCTTTTTAATGCATTGTATGGCGGGGTTATTTAGCCACTACATAGCTTTGTTAGTTGATTCTTGTAGTAGCATTATTTTATGCATTGTATGGCGGGGATATGTATCCACTACATAGCTTTGTTAGTTGATTCTTGTAGTAGCATTATTTTATGCATTGTATGGCGGGGATATGTATCCACTACATAGCTTTGTTTCTTGATTCTTGTAGTAGCATTATTTTATGCATTGTATGGCGGGGATATGTATCCACTACATAGCTTTGTTTCTTGATTCTTGTGGCAGCATTATTTTATGCATTGTATGGCGGGGATATGTATCCACTACATAGCTTTGTTTCTTGATTGTTGTGGCAGCATTATTTTATGCATTGTATGGCGGGGATATGTATCCACTACATAGCTTTGTTTCTTGACTGTTTTGGCAGCATTATTTTATGCATTGTATTATTTAGCCCCTGTCGCTTTCTTATTTGTATTTGTGGTAGAATTATTTTGTGGACTGTGTGGTTGTACTATTTCTCCATTAGATAGCTTTGTTATGTTCTGTATTGTATGGCAGTATTTTCTGGATATTGCATTCTCCTATTCTTTTCACCTTTCATCTCTTGCCTGGTTTTCATCAGCTGCTCTTATTTTTCTTGTGGATCAAACATCGGGGATTGGTCCCATACAATGTTGTTGCTCAGAGATCCTCACATGTGGACATGAGACGTTGGCATACACACCCCCTCTCTCTAATAATTGCATTTTTCTAGGAGTATTGGTAGAGCACAGATATTACTTAACCCAATCCATTAGGTGTCTGGCTGAGCCGCACCATTATTTATGCCTCTAGAATCCATACAACTCTTGGTAGTTTCCTAGTCATTTGTTGCAGAGCCTTCGTTTGGATGTTCCGGGAACAAATATCATGACATCAATTAATTTCTTTCTAAAGAGGCATCACCACCAGCAGAGAGCAATGAATCACAATGTCACTGTTTGCTGACTCGGCTCCTTCACATTCCACAGGCGGCGGAGCGGTAGCTGCGAGGAGCGGGCGCCTCCTGGAATCCTCTATCCGCTTGTCCTGGAGAGGTTAATGGGCGGCCGGGGTGATTGGCGCGCCGGTGCTTTTACATAAACGCCATTGCACAAAGGTCACGCAAAAAGATTTTACCTTTTCTTGCCCTTTACGATACATATTTGTATAATCTATTTCCATGGAATTTAACGCACTGGGATATATTTAGCACATTTCAAACATTCATTTATGAGTTCTGTTATAATAAGGAAATGGAAAGGCAAAATATTAAAGGAGATATTAGGAACTCAGGGGGTGGGGGGTGGTTGTGACTGGCGTCTTCTAGCCTATGAGTGCAGTCTATGGATTGTCAAGGGGGCGGTCATTACAGTTCTTGAAGGGGTATGGACCTAGGCACTCAGCCTAGTGACAACTGAGTGGTGATGACCGCCATCTTGATAGGGTATAAGTATGGTGTGGACTATGGATTGTCAAGGGGATGGTCATTACACCTCTCTATGGGGTATGGACCTGGGCACTCCCCCCCCCCCCCATTAAGAACTGAGCAGTGGTGACCACCATCTTGATAGTCTATGAGTATGGCATGGTCTTTGGACGGACAGGAGGACTGTCGTTACACCTCTTATACACCACCTTTTATAGGGTATAAAATGACTGGTGGTGTCTATGGGTATGGTGTGGTGTGGACTATGAATTATGAAGGGGACGCCCATTACAGTTCTTCATGGGGTATGGACCTGGACCCTCTACCCATTGACAACTGAGGGGTGGTGACCGCCATCTTGGTAGTGTATGAGTATGGCATGTTCTATGGACTGTCGAGGGAGATGGTCATTAACCTGGGCACTCTCCTTATTGAAAACTTAGCAATGACTACCCAGTTGACAGTCTAGGTGCTTGTTGGGATATTGGGTGCCAAAACAAATATAGAGGCCCCAGGTTCTCTTTAAGGCACTGTGCACACAATGTGAACCCGGCCTATGATGGATCCATTCAGTGATTAATCTTACCTGGGGTGTTGGTTCTCATTGAAGTGACCCATCTGGTGTATTAAGACTGCGTCAAAGACATCTTTCCAGTCAATCTCCCCCCTTCATTGTACTGGTGAAGGCCAAGAATCCCTAAAAATATGGGTGCAAAAATTCTTCATTTCAAAGGAAACCCTGCTAAACTCTATCCATTTGTCAAGACTCTTAGTGACTTACAGAGGAACTACCTATGGGTGGCACTAGAGAGACAGTTTTCTCATCATAAATCTTGATAGATCTCTTTGACTTATGATGTCCGCCATATTTTGGTCATCTCAAAAACATGTAAGACAATGCTGAACTGAGCCCAAAGCCAAGTCATGACTTCACTCAATCCAATGATCCATTGATCAGTAGGATAACACATGGGCTTAATCAAACGGAATCATGACTGGTTCTTTGACCTGACCCTCTGCTCTGGGTAATCTCGAAACGTTGACTCCTCCATATGGCGTCCATGTCTCCTTGTAGTGTATGTGGATCGGGATTGTGTCCGGCACCTGTCATTTCTATTGTATTATTTACTTTGTATCAGGAAACATTAAAAATAAAATCCATTTTCCTTCCCTGGGATTTATCCTTTAAGAAGGTAGTGGCACAATGGCTTCTCCTCCAGCTTATGTCTCCTCCGTCTCCGCCGCTGCCGCCGTTCCATGCTCTGTTTGTCTTCCCATTTGAGTGTCGTCGAGCTGTTCTACACTTTATTACACAAATCTGTTAAAATATGTTAACATCATGCAAATACAGTGTTAACATAATATTTGAATAATTAGTTCTTATATATGCATTAGCGTATAAGCTTAGCAGCCGAGATAGAGTAGTTCTGCATGTGCAGTATATAAATGACCCTCTTAACGCTGATTTAATTTCACCTCAAGAAAGGATCTTGTATGAACAGCCGGCCACATTCTCATGATGGTGTAATTCTATTAAGATATTAAGGCGTCCCTTCGAAAGACAACATGCCAAATTGGATATGCATTATATTAAATTCTAATCAGAATACAAAGGTTGAAAGCGGAGGTCATCCACCGCACTCTTTAGGTGCCGAATTCCCGGGATTGTGTCGAGATGATGAATCGCCCCCCATACTAGAGCAGTGGGAGGGTTGGGAATGGAAATCTGGGATCTTTTTTACTATTTTTGCAATTTTACCATTTTACAAAAGCGTGCCATCCAAGTGCGACACAATAAAAGTGTGTGTGTGTGTGTGTGTGGGGGGGGGGGTTATGGGGCGCTGAGTCCCCTCCATTAATAGAAAGACCTTTGATCTGTTTTGGTCCTCTGAGCACGTATCCTCTCTAGTGTTTAGCAGAAATGCCAAACTGTTCAAGTTCAGTAACGTTCTCTAAACCCGAACGCCCGGGTTGCAGAATTTGGATGTCACCTTAAAGAGCCCTTGAAAACATGGATGCAGTCATAGGCCATAGGCTGTATCCATGTTTTCCTGGCAGCCCCAGGGCTGCATTCAATTTCTGCAGTTGTGGAGAGTCAGCACTAGATCTTTAAAGGACAAGTCTGGCGAAAATTTTTATTGAAGTATTATATTGCCCCCCAAATGTTATACAAATCACCAATATACACTTATTCAATATCCACATAAAGTGCTTTTTTCCCTGCACTTATTTCTGCGTCAAGGCTTCACTTCCTGGATAACATGGTGATGTCACTTCCTGGATAACATGGTGATTTCACTTCCTGAAAAACATGGTGATGTCACTTCCTGAATAACATGGTGATGTCACTTCCTGAATAACATTGTGATGTCACTTCCTGGATAACATAGTGATGTCACAACCCGACTCCCAGAGCTGTGCAGCTGTGGCTGCTGGAGAGGATGATGGCAGGGGGACACTGAGGGACACAGGGCACTGTAGGGACATTGAGCATCCCCCTGCCATCATTCTCTCCAGCAGCCACAGCTCTGGGAGTCGTGACATCACCATGTTATCCAGGAAGTGACATCACCATGTTATCCAGGAAGTGACATCACCATGTTATCCAGGAAGTGACATCACCATGTTATCCAGAAAATGACATCACCATGTTATCCAGGAAGTGACATCACCATGTTATCCAGGAAGTGACATCACCATGTTATCCAGGAAGTGAAGCCTTGATGCAGGGAAAAAAGCACTTTATAAGCATTTCCTGTAATAAGTGTATATTGGTGATTAGTATAACTTTTGGGGGGGCAATACAATACTTCAATGAAAATTTTCGCCGGACTTCTTCTTTAAGACATACAATCATAAATAGTCATAGGGAGCTAAGTATGTAACTAGCCATGGCATGGTTGACTCTCTATGGCCAAGAGTCACAGAACCTAATAGTGAACCGAATGATTGTTTGAACAACCACCATAGGCTGGCAGGTTTGTGTCCCCCTCCCCCTCCCTCTACTGTCCATCAGGTTTTTACCCTATGGTGCAATATCTTCTGTCATTTTCTTCCATAATTGGAGGGAGATGAGAATGAGGTCCATGTAGGTTGCTTTTCCTTTGGAGTCTCCATCGCAGATTGCATCATATTTGATGGGGAGAATAGAGCAACATGCAGCAATATTTTTCCTGTCAAATTGATGGACACCTCAGCACAACCCAATGGTTCCCATTATAAGTCATGTTAGACTTCTCTGGTGTTTGGACACATGGCGGCTTCAATTCTCTTTCTCTGAACGATGGAGTTCACAACGCAGAATAGGTTTTCAGTGACTTCTGTAAAGGATCACGATTCCACATGCAATAAACTTCCATAGAGCTGTACGGGAATGACCCGGCTCCATCATCCATGTAATGCATTAGCCCTTCTCCCAGTCTATAATGGCCTAGGAAAGCCCAGATAGGATAATAACCCGATAGGTTTATATAAATATAAAAAAACACAACTTAAGTAGGAGACACAAGTCGTCCATCTGCAGAGCTCGCACGTTACATCTCGGTAGGGCGCTTGGAACCCCCTTCCCCTCCAGAGCAGCGCTCACGTCTCCTAGCAGATGATGTGTATATCACACACAAACTTAGCGGAACAAAAGATATAAAGATTTACTTTCACCTCATCCTGTTTAGTTTTAAATCAGGATGTTTTTCGGGAAGTCAGCCCAACGCCGCGCCAGCCAAGTCCTCCGCTTATTCAGCTTTCTGCTACATTAGCTATTTATATTTTTCAGCACAGTTGTTAGTAGGCTGCCTGTCCGGATCCGATGGGTTTAGGTCATCGTTTTGGATGGAGAAAGTCAAGATACACAATCTGAACGGTAATACATGCTTGTTGTATCTTAGGAATCAAAGTGATCATTGTATACAGTATATATATACTGTATATATATTAATATTGTTGCTCTTGTGTCATTTTTTCCAATGCCAATCTCATCTAGATTTTATGTGACAATCAAAGTCATACCGACCCATTGGAGTATAAAGAGTCTTCTGGGTCCTGACACAATAAGGCCATGTTCACACAATGTATTTTTTAATAACATGAACGGCCGTTGTTGACAATTAAAACAATGGCCGTTCTTGTCATAAAATCAGCGTATTGAACAACGGCCGTAGTTTAATACGGCCGTGAAAATAATTGACATGTTGATTATTTTCAGCCATTGTTTCCAAACAGCGGCAGCAAATAATTGACAGTTCACACACTGAGTGGCGGTCATGCCGGCCATACTCTGCATGAAGATCAATGGTTAACTGATTTCTAGACACACCCATACGGCCGGCACATTTCAATGGGTTTAAAATAATGTTCCTCCAACCGATAATGCAGTATTGGCTGGAGGAACATGTTAAACACTGACACTGCAAACAACGGCCGCTGTGAACGTAGCCTAAGGGTACAAACTCATTAGGCGATTGCGCTCCCAGTTAACACCCAGCCACCGGAGGGTATACATCACCTGGTCCCTGCTTCGGCTTGCTTCAGGGCTCCCAGTGTCTTCACATCCCGCTCAGCCAATAAGTGCGCTGCGACAGGGCAGCGCACTGATTGGCTGAGCGGGACGTGTCAAGAACCTCCGAAGCAAGCCGGAGTGGGGACCAGGGGATGTATACGCTCCGGCGGCTGGGGGTTAACGGGACAGGCTGCTGACAAACTCACAGCGGGATGTGCATCCTGCTGCGAGTTTGTCTGTCCATATGTGTACCGGGCAAGGATCCGCAGCGGGTCTAGCTTCAAATTTGCTGCGAGAAACTCACTGTGGATCCGCCCAGTGTGTTTGTACCCTTAGAGTACATTCACACTGAGCTTTTACATAGATGCAATGGTGGTGAAGCTCTAGTGGTGACTTATCTTGCGAAAACCAACATGCTGGGCCTGTCTACATAATAAATGGTTAAGAAATCTCTTCGAAATTGTTGGGTTAGGCCAACTTCTCCCTAATACATATGGCGCCTTTAAACCCTATTCATGACCTGTGTATGCAATGATATCAGCAAAGAGTACAAACCTTTTAAGATGTGCACATGTTCAGTCTTGGTGCCAGGTGGCCCACCAGAATTTTGCCCAGTGGCTTGATGATGTTAAACTTTGTCCATCTTGGAGATGGAACATAGCAGGGGACATCTATCAAAATGCGCCCCTGGCATACGCCAGCCATATGCCCCTGCCCGCCTGATGGGCAGGGGTGGCACAGCAGGGCAGGAAGGAGGTGTGGCCTCCTCCGTCACCTCATTTATAAAGGTTTACAAGTGGAAACAGGTGTAAACCAGGCAGAAATTTACGCCTTCTCTGGAGCAGGTGTAAATCTGTTTGTGCAATTCCTGTGCCAACTGCAGGTCCCATCACTAGGAGAAATCTTGAGGTTCCGGTAGGCTAATTGGGGGCAGGGCTTAATTTAAGTTTACTCCACCCCCTTTCTTTTAGCAATTCCATAAAGAGCCAAACTTTTTATTTTATTTTATTTTTACATTTTTGGATCCAACACTATGAAGACCCACACTGGAGTTTGGGAAACAGTCAAGTCTTCCCACGGTTGTTGCTGTTCTATAAAACTTTTTTCCTTCTATGGAGTTTGAGAATTTTTGTGTCCTATAAAATGTGGATAAATGTACAGTATGTATCTGAGGTACTTAAGAACATCAAGATACTGTGCCTGGTGTATGGTTCCTATCATATAATATGTCTGCTCTCTGGTTACTATCAGCCGGCAGTGGGGCTTGGACTCAGGTCTCGGCATTTATCTCGCTATCTAACATTCTTCTTAATGGATCTGTTCTTATCTGCTTTCCCCTCTTCCGAGGAGTCTCTCGCGCTCTGTGTAATTTTGACTTCAGCTCAACTCAACATCAGGACATCTCGAAGCACAATCTACCCGCCAAATGAGATAACCCTGTATTAGCTATTTTAGTATAGGGAAAAAAAAAAACTAATAGACCTCTCGTCTGTGGGCGAAAATGAGACTGATTTAATCGGCACAATAAACTTCTCCCATTGAAGGGTTATTTTAGATTTATGTACATAATTAGTATTCATCAACAATCAGACGAGAACTCATTTGTAAATCAACATTTCTAATTAGATTGCTTAATGTATGTTTGACTTTGTTAGAGGAAAATAGAACATTAGCGATCGGCGTCGGACAAATTCCTTCTATCCGTGAAAGAGATTGGAGGCATTATGGAAATGATATGAGAGCTCAATGCCAGGCCGGCTCCACGGCTTCTGCCAATAGTCAGCTAGCAGGCGGCCATCACACATGGAGAATCCAATCTTATACAATAACATAGGGGAATTACAGGTGTTCGTCAGAAGATTAACATTGACTCTTGGCAATGGGGGGTAAGTGGGGGTATGAAGACCACCCAGTATGAAGCAGGCAATACACATTAGATACGAATCATTTAACACATTGATTTCTGCAAGAGCGGTCAATTTAATGCAGATCTGGTGTAAGAGAAGGATTGGGCATGTTGGATTTCAAGTGCCCGATCCTTTTGCTCTTGGAAGATAAGTCATGGCTAAGGGAGCACGATATAGTAGCATGATATAATAGGTTTCTATTGACACTGAGTGACTAAATACGGACACATAGACTGTAGCACATACAACACCTAACAGAGTATTGTGAAGTCATGTCTTTGTATACAATGATATCAGCAAAGAGTAAAAACCTTTTTGGCTGTGCACACATCTAGTCATGATATCGAGTGGACCACCAGAATCTTGCCCAATGGCTTTTAGAACCTCTTCTTGATGCTGGTGACAACTGACCATAAAGGACGGGGGGTTCCCAACCACAGCTCCGCAGACCAGGGATGGGTTATGGAAGGTTTGGTGCTGATGCCATTGGTTAAGACCACCATATCCATTGACTTGTTTGCTGTCCCAGTCTCAGCTTTTGGCTTATTGTGCACTGGCTTAGCAGAATCTATCAGACTGGGGCGCAATAAGCCAAAAGCACTGACATTAGGTGACTAGATACAGACACACAGGGGGACACCAGCCGTATCCCTCACTTGCCCAATGGGCAGGCTGGATGAAGTCCTTAATGCCGGTCATCTTGGTCAAATGGAAAGATAACAAACACATTTGGCAACACGCTCACAAAACCCTCAACAGGCTGCAGGTCACATCACAACCTATAGGTGGCCACATATGGCGACATATAGCACAAACAACTCCAGACAGAGTACTAGGAAATGATACTTTTTAAAAAAATCTTAGAATATAGGAAGCAAAGAGCAAATTAGAGAATACATTTTGCAGCATTTTGCTCACAAAACCCTTAGCGGGCTGCAATGCCTATGACTACCTCTAGGCTGCTATATATATATATATATATATATATATATATATATATATATATATATATATATATATATATACACACATAAAGCATTAAAGGGGTTATCCAGTGCTACAAAAACATGGCCACTTTTCCCCCTACTGTTGTCTCCAGGTCAGGTGCGGTTTGCAATTAAGCTCCATTTACTTCAATGGAACTGAGTTTCAAAACCCCACCCAAACTGGAGACAACAGTAGGGAGAAAGTGGCCACGTTTTTGTAGCGCTGGATAACCCCTTTAACAACTTCAGAGAGAGTATTCTTAAATTGACTCTGTACCCACAATCTGACCCCCCCCCCAAACCCCTTGTACCTTTAACTCTTGTGTTTTTGAACGCTGGATCATCTTGCAGGACTCATTTCAGGATATGTCTATTCAATAGGAAAGTACGGGAGGACACGTCTGTATTTCTAAAGCAGACAGGCTGCAATTAACATAACAACCACTAGGTGGCCACATATAGACTCAAATAGCATAAACAACTCCGACAGAGTATTGTAAAAATCATGTGGTTTTTTAAAGTTGGTTATCTCGTACCACATATCTAGGAATATGTCGGGCCAGGAGGTAATGTAAGGAAGGAAATATGTTAGACTGTTATAAGAAGTCCTGCAAGAATCTGAGGGTGGGATAATCTGGGATCCCTTCGGACCCCCCGATACTCCCCAGACACCTGACTACACTGTGATCGATCGCTGCGCATCCAGGTTTACCCCCTTCCATTTGCATTGTCTTGCTTTCTTTGAAGGAGAACGAATCCCCCTTGAAATTTTGATTACCCAGCATGCTGACACTGATTCATTGTTGAACGGCATTCTGGGATATTTAAATATTTAATTTAGGTTCCGTTTTAAATCATTTTGCCGGATGTTTGGTCTCTCCCCGTCTCAGCTATAACATAGTGAAGGAATCTGCAGCCTGGTGACCTCTAAGCTCCGGGGCTGGGGTCGGGTTGTATAAGGCTCGTAGCCCACCACCCTCGCTCGGTGCCATGCACCATTTTGTCGGAGTCTACACTGGGTGATTTATCATCTTGTGTTGCACTATTGTGCAGAATAATGGGATGCTCCTCCATGGTCACCAGTGACTTCATTATCTCCTCTCATTTACATGTTCGCCGCGTCCTTCCCGTGATGTAAACTGATGGATGCGACGCAATCAATGGCCAAGGAGCCGCTGCAAGGTCACACTCAGCGGGGACAATACAGGGGCCTGGATTATCGGGCCGACTCATTCATCACCGGCACAAGGAAGTCACGGCTTCTGCCTTAGGCTTTTATGTCATCAATGTCTCATCAGTTCAGGTTATAATAATGATTGGGTATCAGCGAAAAAATATTCAAAGCTAAAAAGTAAAAATAAACATTGGAGGAGGATTGGAGGAGGATTGGAGGAGGATTGGAGGAGGATTGCCCAATCTAAGTGCATCAGGATTGAGTTTGTACCAAAAACCGGCACAGATGCTCAGCACAGCTTTTATTATGTCTTTTAGGTAGATTTTATGCCTCACAGACCAGGGGGTGTGGTTAAAATTAAAGGGGAGTGGCTTATTTAGAAGGGCGTGGCTTGAACATTACATATTGGCCAACCAATATGTAATATAAGGGTTTTACGATAATGCACCAAATTTATTTATATAATTTTTAAAATTTTATTTATAAATTTAGAGCCTTTTAGCCGATATAGGCTCAGGCTAGCCATATACTTGTTTGGCAGGCAGCTATCTCCCCCCTCCCCCCTTTCCCCCTCCCCCCTTATACGTTCATGCTTAGTTTGGCCACATATCCCTCTGTCCTCAGTGGAAAGGGGGAATAAGCTGCTGCCAGACACCTTATCTAGCTGTGGCTTATATTTCAAGTCTACTCCAAAATTAAGCCAGGGCTTAGGTTTATTTTTTTTAGAAAAGGGGTATAAATATAATCTGCCTCAAATGTAGTTTTTATAAATATTAATAATCATCATCTTCTTCATCATCATTATTATTATTATTTTGTTGTTATTCCCATTTAAGTTAATAACTAAAGTTTTATTCACTTTTTATTTTTAGTTTTATGACAGAAATTATAATGACATTAATAACAAAATATTTTTATTACTTTATTTTTTATTTCTATTTAATTTTTAATAACTAGTAATGAAAAACCCTGCATTTCTTTTACATTTGCATTTTTAGGCAAAATAACAATAACAATAAAAACATTATAATTACATTTATTTTTATTCTTTCCTTTATCTTTTTATGTCTTTACAGTTTAGAGGATTTTTTTTTGTGAAAAAATTTAATGCAAACAAAATTGCTCAATTGCTTCATCTTTAGAATTATCCGCCTTTCCCCTATTTTTCCATCTTTTGACGCCCTTGTGTAGTGACGCCTCGTGTGAGCTTTGTGTGACACCTTATGGTTGGCGACCAATCACAGGCTGTTGCAGGTGTCGGCAGTAATGACATCACAGCGGGGGCTGCCTTCTACCATTCAATGATGGAGATTCAATTATCTTTAGAAATCCAAGAATTTTGTGGCTGGAGAAGTGCAGAAATCAATAGTCCAGGCGATTTTAAGAAACTTTGTTATTGGGTTTATTAGGCAAATCTGCCATTATCTGCATTTGAAAAGCCTTTCCCCAGGTCCCCCCTCCTCTCCTCTCTCTCATTCACTGCTCATTAACAGGAAATCTTGACTAGTTTCCATCACTCAGGCCCTGTGTAACCTATGGAGAGGGGAGGGGGGAGGAGGGAGATTAGTCGCCAGCAGAGAGCAGAGAACAAAGAATTACACAGTGGGAGCTGTGTGACAGCCGGTATTCAGAGGTCAGAGGTCAGTGCTGACTTCAGAGTAGACAGCCCGGTGATGTAGCTGTAAATGAACTCTTTCTCGTCCTGTTTTGCTGCCTCATCTCCCTCCACCCCTCCCCTCTCCATAGAGATCCATGAAGACAGGGGGGAGAGCTTCAAACTGCTTTTTCTTGATAAAAATGCATTTTCGGCTAGTAAACCCAATTACAAAGTTTCTTAAAATCACCTGTACTATTGATTTCTGCAAAAAAAAAGAAAAGAAAAATGTAAACAACAGTGACACTTTAATATTTTGATTCTTTTATTAATATTTTGATTCTTTTACCATTTTGGCCATTTAATCCCCCCCCCCCTCTTTCTCTCCTCCCGGTGAATTTTCTCCTCCGCCGCTCCATAGGAATAACAATGCCTGGCGATAAAAATAAGAAATGTTCTATTGTTTTGTGACTCAGCAATCATAGGTGATCTGAGCTTTGTGAATAGCTAATTTTGCAGTAAAAAGGCTAATTTGCATGCACATTAACAAGTCCATCAATTAAAATATTGCTGAGCCATTCCTGCCATAAAACCCCGATTATGCTGGCTTTATCACTCGACGGAACGCGTTCCGGGATAGAGCGACGCCTGTAACGATCAATCAGATTGGATATTGATCATTAATCCTGTCATTAGAATTTAGTGAGCGCTGGTCACAGGACATGGTTTAGTAGACATGTCACTGGCGGCTGATGAAGTCTATTTACAAATGAGGTGTTGGGATCCTGTGATGAATAGATTCGAAGATTTAGGAAGATTGCGCTTTTTGCCTTTGGTGTTGCCGCTTTGAAAGCAATTACAGAAGCAGCAGCTCGGGAAACGCGGGACACATAATTTAGGAGAGGGAAAGAATTCAACCATTGCAGACTTTACCTATGGTAATCTATTACATGGCCGAGCTGGATGGTTATAGGGACACAGTGCACTATGGAGAACGCTGCGTACCGCGTATACACATCCTAGTTATTACATTGTGCAAAAATAAGGGACACAGGTAAAGCCCCATGAACATATCTGTACATCACTTTGTTTTACTAAAGAAAAACTTCTTATACACAGATTTAAAGTCATGGCCACTAGGTGTCTCCCTTTCGTGCAAACTGAAGTCTGCTTAAAGGGGAACTCCAGTGAATAGAAGTGAGTTTTCTTCTTTCAAATCAACTGGTGTCAAAAAGTTATACTATTTAAAAATGTTGTCTTTCAGTACTTATCAGCTGTTGTATGTCCAGCAGGAAGTGGTGTATTCTCTCCATTATGACACAGTGCTCTATGCTGCCACCTCTGTCCATATCAGGAACTGTCCAGAGCAGGAAAGGTTTTCTATGGGGATTTCCTACTGCTCTGGACAGTTCCTAATATGGACAGAGGTGGCAGCAGAGAGCACTGTGTCAGACTGGAGAGAATACCTGCAGGACATACAGCAGCTGATAAGTACTGGAAGACTGAAGATTTTTAAACAGTAGTAAGTTACAAATCTATATAACTTTTGATTTGAAAGAAAAAAATTCCACTGGAATCCACTTTTTTTTTTTTTTAAAGACAGTAGACCACAACAGAACACTAAAAGTGATGACTGTTTCCGAGCAAAGTGCCGGTAAGGTAAATCTTATCTCTGACCACCTATTAGATTTATGGTAGCTGTCCCTTGTGTAGGTTGCCATCATCATCATTTGCAACAGTTTGTTGCTTAGCCCAGGGCTTCTTTTGTGCTGCGCTCCTATTGTTGCTGTGATTCCCTTGTTGTCTTGTAAAGCCAGTGCATCAGTAACCCCTTCTCTCACCACATGCTTTACTATAAATAATATCCCAGCATACTGCATAGAGTTCACTTTCTCCAGCACAATTCCATAGCAGAGAGGAGTAGGTGCTGTGCTGTCCTGTGGCTGTATGGAGAGGGAAGAGGCTGTGAAGGTGTACTGCTGGAGGACAGCCCGGCTCTGGTCTCAGCCCCTGAAATAGGGAGGAGGAGAGATAGCTGTGCACCATGGAGGGGGTTCTATGAGATCACTCTACACCACTCTGAAAAAATGATGATAATAATAATAATAATAATAATAATAATAATAATAAACATAACAGTAATAATAATAATAATAATAATAATGATAATAATAAACAACATAACACTAATAATAATAATAAATATAACACTAAATATAATAATAATAATAATAACACTAAAAATAATAATAATAATAATAATAATAATAATAATAATAATAATAAACATAACAGTAATAATAATAATAATAAATATAACACTAAATATAATAATAATAATAATAATAATAATAATAATAATAATAACACTAAAAATAATAATAATAATAATAATAATAATAATAATAATAATAATAATAATAATAATTAATATAACACTGAAAATAATAATAATAATAATAATAATAATAATAATAAATATTATGAAAATAATAATAATAATAATAATAATAATAATAATAATAATAATAATAATAATAATAATAATAATAAATCTAATTTGTCAAAACAAACTTTAATACCTTCCCAGAAATTTTAAAAAATCTCCACTAGGATGATGCAAGTGACGGCGGCTGTAAAGGTCCATGTGGCATAATAAAATGCTGATGTCAGATCTCAGGCATGTTACCGCCGGCCGTACAGAAGACACAGAACAGGGAATTGTTGTTAGTTGCTTCGGAAACCTTGAGAGGAGAAGAGAACAAAAAGAAGAGAATAGAAAAAGAGAGAAATGTAACAAACAAAATGCGACCTGATCTGTTTGCGCTCGGGCTGATCGGGGGATGGTACTCATCAGTGGGCGGCTTACTGGCAGCAACCCCTGTAACCCCCGCAGTGCTGCTGAACCAAGCATAGATCACCATAGAGTTCTGCAGTGATGTACGTCGGGCTCAGCAAACCTGTAGCGATAATACAGAATAAAATATAGAATTCCCTGCTGGGCCAAGAAGAAGGATTGTGAATTGTATGAGATATCTCCGGAACATTGCTCGCCTATCCAATGTATTATTATGTGACTGTGTTTCCGGGGTTCGGCTATGTGGATATAGATTTTTCTTCATCACAATAAATATGCAAATTAGCTCTGCTCCAGAGGGAAGAAAATGACTCTCTAGTGCCACCTATTGAAAGTAGCTAACATGTAATGTCTAAATCCTAAAGGGGTACTCCGAAGAAATATTTACTTATTTATTTATATATTTTAATCAACTTATGTCAAAAAGGTATACAGATTTGTAAATGAATTCTATAAAAAAATTCCAGTCAACCCATACTCATCAGCTGCTGTATGTTCTGCAGGAAGTGGTGTATTCTCTCCAGTCTGACACCATGCTCTTTGCTGCCACCTCTGTCCATGTCAGGAACTGTCCAGAGCAGGAGAGGTTTTCTATGGGGATTTCCTACTGCTCTGGACAGTTCCTGACATGGACAGAGGTGGCAGCAAAGAGCACTGTGTCAGACTGGAAAGTATACACCACTTCCTGCAGGACATACAGCAACTGATAAGTACTGGAAGACTGGAGGGTTTTTTTGCATCTTACACCAGTTGATTAAAAAATACATATACTATAAGGATTATGAACTAAATCACAATCTCCTCCAAAAAAAAAGAGGATCTATAAGTAGAGAGTTCTTTTGTACACAATGGGTGCTGCTGGGCTGAGGACTTGAGAAGACTTTGGACTAATTTACATATTTTTCCTATGATCAGCTTGGTGGTCTCCATAGGTAGAATCACTTGGACCTACTACTTTATGGCCAAAGGGAAGTGACAACTAGTAGATTATAAAGTGACAATCCCAGCACAAAAAGAACCTGTTAGATTGTGGAGGATTCCGAGTTCAGGCCTCCCTATACAGTGGCGGTGTTCACACTAGACATGGCATCAGCATCAGCTTTCTTCTACACCTGCATAAGGTTGCATCAACCTTTACAAGAAAAAAAAAAGACAGGACAAGCCGCAGTTATTCTCTCTGCTCTTCCATGCTGAAGTCCATCAGTCTTCAAAGACCCCAGGGTATTAAATCCGATCCACAAAGCTTTGTGTATCCACAAGGTTGCACTGGCTGTTGATGATAATGGGAAGTTGAATTGAAGCTTTGAGTTCTCCCTGGAGAGAGCTTTCCCTGAATGCAAATATGAAAGTTCATCAATACGTTACTGTGATGTATCTACCAGACAATCCCTGAATTCTAAAACAGGATTCTCAGTGGAAGGAACCTGGAAATGATTACATGTAACTGTGGAGAGGATCTATAGATGGAGAAGTCACTATATATATATATATAGAGAGAGAGAGAGAGGGAGAGGAACAATGCACATCAATGGGCCACTATGTTCTCCATACAAGGTGCCACTTGACCCATAAGGGTTGATATACCCTGTGCCAGCTCCATATAGGACAAATGTTCCTGAAGGATATTGCTTCCTTCCCTGTAAAGTTTCCAATCTATAGTTTTCTTCAAAAAATGAGTTATATTCAGAAAAGTTGGAGAGAAAAGATGTAAAATATTCCCTGTTTGGTGTCAGTAATATCAGCCGGAGCTCCCCTCCCTCCATCCATACTAATTGTAGAAACCATAGACGTATTCCAATGTGGTAATCAGAGGAGATCGCTGCCGGCTGATCAATCATTTGGCCGTCAATTGTCTCCGCTGCCTCAAGATAGGTTTCATATTCTCCTTATAATAGGAAAGTCTTTGTCATTGACGTCCCCCCGTTGAGTAATATATGATATGACAAGAGCGGTGTGGGAAGAGCTCTGTGCATATATGTGGGCTGCAAAAGTGGCTGTCTTATTGTCGTGCCCGTTTAGCATAACGACTGACAAACTAATCATGATAACTATACTATATATGGGGAAATAAAAATATAATACTATTGTCAGGATATAACTACTATAATACTGCCCCTATATACAGGAAAATAACTACTATAATACTGTCCCTATATACAGGGATATAACTACTATAATACTGCTCCTATATACAGGAATATAACTACTATAATACTGCCCCCTATATACAGGAATATAACTACTATAATACTGCTCCTATATACAGGGATATAACTACTATAATACTGCTCCTATATACAGGAATATAACTACTATAATACTGCCCCCTATATACAGGAATATAACTACTATAATACTGCTCCTATATACAGGAATATAACTACTATAATACTGCTCCTATATACAGGAATATAACTACTATAATACTGCTCCTATATACAGGAATATAACTACTATAATACTGCTCCTATATACAGGAAAATAACTACTATAATACTGCCCCCTATATACAGGAATATATTACTATAATACTGCTCCTATATACAAGAATATAACTACTATAATACTGCTCCCTATACACAGGAATATAAGTACTATATTACTGATCCTATATACAGGAATATAACTACTATAATACTGCCCCTATATACAAGAATATACTACTATAATACTGCTCCCTATATACAGGAATATAACTACTATAATACTCCCCCTATATACAGGGATATAACTACTATAATACTGCTACAATATACAGGGATATAACTACTATAATACTGCCCCTATATACAGGAATATAACTACTATAATACTGCTCCTATACACAGGAATATAACTACTATAATACTGCTCCTATATACAGGAATATAACTACTATAATACTGCTCCTATATACAGGGATATAACTACTATAATACTGCTCCTATATACAGGAATATAACTTCTATAATACTGCTCCTATATACAGGAATATAACTACTATAATACTGCCCCCTATATACAGGAATATAACTACTATAATACTGCTCCTATATACAGGAATATAACTTCTATAATACTGCTCCTATATACAGGAATATAACTACTATAATACTGCCCCCTATATACAGGAATATAACTACTATAATACTGCTCCTATATACAGGGATATAACTACTATAATACTGCTCCTATATACAGGAATATAACTACTATAATACTGCTCCTATATACAGGGATATAACTACTATAATACTGCTCCCTATATACAGGAATATAACTACTATAATACTGCTCCTATATACAAGAATATAACTGATATAATACTGCTCCCTATATACAGGAATATAACTACTATAATACTGCTCCTATACACAGGGATATAACTACTATAATACTGCTCCTATATACAGGAATATAACTACTATAATACTGCTCCTATATACAGGAATATAACTACTATAATACTGCTCCTATATACAAGAATATAACTACTATAATACTGCTCCTATATACAAGAATATAACTGATATAATACTGCTCCCTATATACAGGAATATAACTACTATAATACTGCTCCTATACACAGGGATATAACTACTATAATACTGCTCCTATATACAGGAATATAACTAGTATAATACTGCTCCTATATACAGGAATATAACTACTATAATACTGCTCCTATATACAGGAATATAACTACTATAATACTGCTCCTATATATCTTTGGTAAGACTTGACAAAGCGCTGAGATGCGAAACAGTTGTCTGCTACACGCTCCCGCACCCCTGTCACCGCTCCCTCCCTGTGATGTCTGAATAAACGCACAAAGAGATCATTTTATCCGGTGAGTGCTTGGACTTTTTTCTACCTATACACATCGTACTGCCCTTGTCTCTTTTTGAGCACCGCGGCCATTGATCAGTGCACCTTAAAGAGGATGTACCAACAGGTACATCCTCTTTAATGTGAACCGATGGATCGAACGGCGCCGTCACGGGCAAGCCGCTGCTGTTCCCGGTTCCCGTGCACGGCGCCATTCTATGCACCAGAACCGGCCGGTACTCAAGCACTGGAGATAGGCCGGCCCGCCCTCAGTGGGAGGGAGTTCCCTCCCCTCTATGACGCGTTAGACGCTCCGTTACCGGCCGGATGATCTGTGCGGCTGCAGAGCTCTGATGCGGGCGCATCAGCGCTCGCCCGCATCAGAGCTTCCCCCTGCACATTATGGAGCGAGCGGGTTTCCTACGGCCGCAATTTATTGAATTGCAGCCGCAGAAAACTGACACGTCAGTTATTGGCGGTGCCACACGGGATCCC
Source organism: Dendropsophus ebraccatus (assembly GCF_027789765.1). NCBI lineage: Eukaryota > Metazoa > Chordata > Amphibia > Anura > Hylidae > Dendropsophus > Dendropsophus ebraccatus. Next base: position 6,952,445 of record NC_091465.1, on the reverse strand, counting down.
AGACGGAGCGTATACGATGTGTATACGCTCCGGCCGGGATCCCATTGAAACTAAGGCTATGTTCCACGCTGCAAAAACTACGGCCGTTGTTGCCTAATACTGCACCCTCTACAATATAGGTCTGGATTCACATCTGTCTGGTATTTTTCCATTTTATGTGCTAATTGATTTTTTTCTGTGATTTCTGGAATAATGCAGCCGTTCTTCTCTATTATTTCGGATACCTTGTGGAATCTTGGAGCAGGACTGATCATCAGGTGCCATGTCTGATATTTAAGACGCTGAAGTCATGAATAATTGTTAAGCTCTCGCAGTGACAAAAACATTTACACTGTTTAATTCCATAATTAATGACTTCCAGCCCTTTGATGCTGCGGCTCCTATAATCCTCCATCACACAGCAGCACAGTCTCCTCCATACAGACGCGGAGATCTGCACAGAAGATGTTGGGGGTTTTGTCAGTTTCTATAACTTCTTCTATCACTCCACAAAGGGAAGGAAATTCCCGGTCACACGTCATCGCTCTGCACGTCCGCCCGACTCCTACACTTATCCTGCAGTCACCATGATTTTACATTCTTCTATCTGAAAGAGATCAGGAAGTTCTGTAGCTGCAGCTCTAGCTGTCTGTATTATTGGTAATAATAATAATAATAATAATAATAATAATAATAATATTAAATATAGAAAGAACAAACTATTCATCTATGTGGGAGAAATAAATCACTTCGTTTGATCACCATATTGGAGTGACGCAGTCATTTCATAATTATCTATCTATCTATCTCCTATCTATCTATCTATCTATCTCCTATCTATCTATCTATCTATCTATCTATCTATCTATCTATCTATCTATCTCCTATCTATCTATCTATCTATCTATCTATCTATCTATCTATCTATCTATCTATCTATCTCCTATCTATCTCCTATCTATCTATCTATCTATCTATCTATCTCCTATCTATCTCCTATCTATCTATCTATCTATCTATCTCCTATCTATCTATCTATCTATCTATCTATCTATCTATCTATCTCCTATCTATCTATCTCCTATCTATCTATCTATCTATCTATCTATCTATCTATTTATCTATCCCCTATCTATCTATCTATCTATCTATCTATCTATCTATCTATCTATCTCCTATCTATCTATCTATCTATCTATCTATCTATCTATCTATCTATCTCCTATCTATCTCCTATCTCCTATCTATCTCCTATCTATCTATCTATCTATCTATCTATCTATCTCCTATCTATCTATCTATCTATCTATCTATCTATCTATCTCCTATCTATCTATCTATCTATCTATCTCCTATCTATCTATCTATCTATCTATCTATCTATCTATCTATCTATCTATCTATCTATCTTTCTATCTATCTTTCTATCTATCTATCTATCTATCTATCTATCTATCTATCTATCTATCTATCTATCTATCTATCTCTCTATCCATCCATCCATCTATAAGCAGCGGCTCCTGATTTTCTCATGCATGGAGAGATGAGGATGTATAGCCTGCAGCACTAGTGGCTCATATACTATTGTTTCAAGATCGGTGTCAAAATCCTTTAAAGATCAGAGAAGTTCGGGCCTGTTCTGATTCTCATTTTAATTCAATTATTCTCTCTCCTGAGAGTCGCAGGGAAGTTCTTTTAACCTTGCCACATAAAAGTGCAGCCAGAACTTTCTTCTATCTATGTGAGTATCCGGCGCCTCTGACTGAGGCCGTAACGGATGTGACGTCCCCTCCAGGGGGTCCTGAGACGGAGCCAGAGAAGGCAGGACTGGGTGTCAGAGACATATACATACATGGGTGTCAGAGACATATACATACATGGGTGTCAGAGACATATACATACATGGGTGTCAGAGACATTTACATACATGGGTGTCAGAGACATATACATACATGGGTGTCAGAGACATATACATACATGGGTGTCAGAGACATTTACATACATGGGTGTCAGAGAAATTTACATACTTGGGTGTCAGAGACATTTACATACATGGGTGTCAGAGACATTTACATACATGGGTGTCAGAGACATATACATACATAGGTGTCAGAGACATTTACATACATGGGTGTCAGAGACATTTACATACATGGGTGTCAGAGACATTTACATACTTGGGTGTCAGAGACATATACATACATGGGTGTCAGAGACATTTACATACATGGGTGTCAGAGACATATACATACATGGGTGTCAGAGACATTTACATACATGGGTGTCAGAGACATATACATACTTGGGTGTCAGAGACATTTACATACTCACTGCTGCAAAGATTAGACCGCTGCGCCAAAGACTGCGCTTTTGGCCATGATCCGTTCCTGGTTTTGCTATGTTCTCTGCTTATGTCTTCTGTGTTCCGGTCCATGTTTCTCAGTTCTCCCTGCACTTTCCTTGTTGTGGTCTCTTCACTAATTGTCTCTGCTGTGTTGTGATTGACAGGTCTCCTCACCTCTGGCTTTCTGTGTTTCTCTTGTGTGTTTCTCCTGCTCCACCTATCAGCTTGGAGTCCGGGACTTCTGTTCCCTTATAGCTCGGTCTCTCCCTTCAGTCTGGGCTCTTGATAGTTTACTTCATCTTGTCTGTCAGCTACATCCAGCATTTGTCATATTGTCTGTATTCCTGGTTTCCTGATCCCTTTGCTTGTTTATTGCCTTTCTTTGTCTTTTGGTTTAGTCTTCTCCCTTAGTCCTCAGTGTTCCTTGCGCTGTCCCCAGTTCATCTTGCTACATTTTCTGGCTTTGGCTCCACCGTTACCTTGTTGTACCTCTGGCTTTGGCTCCACCGTTACCTTGTTGTACCTCTGGCTTTGTCTCCACCGGTACCTTGTTGTATCTCTGGCTTTGGCTCTACCGTTACCTTGTTGCATCTCTGGCTTTGGCTCCACGGTTACCTTGTTGCACCTCTGGCTTTGGCTCCACCGTTACCTTGTTGCATCTCTGGCTTTGGCTCCACAGTTACCTTGTTGCATCTCTGGCTTTGGCTCCACTGTTACCTTGTTGCGTCTCTGGCTTTCGTCCTCCGTTCGTTTGGCCCTCTGTTACTTGCTGCCTTCTTGGTCCTGTCCTTCTGTGTGACTTTACTTTGTCATTGTGTCTTGTCTGTGTTTGCACTTATTTGAGCGCAGTGATCGCCGCCCATTTGCTCGCCGCCATCTTAGGGCAGATTTTGACAAGTAGGTAGGGACAGCGTGGGGGGTGTTAGCTATAGGGCCCACTTGTCCTGTGTCTCTTTGTTCCCAGGGGCCCTGACAATAGCCCCAGGACATGCCAATAATGTATTATAGAGGCTAGTGCCACCTCTATATTGTAGTCCAGGGGTCCCCCAGTCCCATTCTTGTCTGATGTGATGAGCAATGGTAGAGAATGAATGGAGAGCTGGCTGTGACTTCCTCTTGTATGAAAGTTACAGATACAGCCAGGCATTTCTCACTTCCCCTCATTTATTCTCCACATGAATAGAACAAGCATCTCATCAGGTGGACACAGGTTAGAAGACCCCCCTCTCCCGTATAGACCTCCCAGCTATCAGATGCTTATGTCCATCCTGTGGATGCACTGTGACTGTCTGTAATGGGAATACTCCATGATGTCACTTTGTGTTTTGTATGTGGGGGATGGGTGTTCCGATCTTCATCTATTCAGGATGTATAGCTAGAAATAATGTCCGTTTAGTTATGTTTATAACAATATACAGTGTAAAAATAAAAAATATAACAATATGTAATAATATATAATATAACAACATGCAAAAATATAAACAACAATTCTATAAACTACTATAGGATTAACAATATATAATATCATAATTAGAGATGAGCGAGTACTAAAATGCTTGGGTGCTCCATGCTCGAGACGAATATCTCCCGATACTCGAGTGCTCGTTTTGAGTAACGATCCCCATTGAAGTCAATGGGAAACGAGTATTTTTGCAGGGGACCTAAGTTCGGTAGAGGGAAGGTCGTGTGAAAACCTGTCAACCTCAGAAAATGATGGAAACACAACGGAAATGCACAGGAAACATCAGGGGCAGCATGTATCGATACAGTCAAAACATGTCAGTACCTTGGCACTCCCGACCTGCCGGCAACCAACGTGTGTACTTGTGGCTGACACAGTCCAATGAACCCGTGCTACCGGAGATGCTCGATGTAAGTAATCAGTCCAATGTAATATTACTTTCACCAAGGAAAGACGTGGCACTCACCAATGGTAGCAAAAACAAATATCTTCTTTATTAAATCTAACAGGTTACATGGTGAGGACAAGACAATTGGGCAACAGCTGTTTCACGCGTATTGTGCTGTGATAAAGCACAATACGTGTGAAACAGCTGTTGCCCAACTGTCTTGTCTGCACCATGTAACCTGTTAGATTTAATAAAGAAGATATTTGTTTTTGCTACCATTGGTGAGTGCCACATCTTTCCTTGGTGAAAGTAGCATGTATGGATGCCTCTGAGGCTGCCTAATCGCACCATTATGCCAAATTCTGGGCAACAGCCTAGTTAAAACAGAGGTAGGCATATGAACCACCCAAAAACTCAACCTGACACAGCATGGCAATGAGAACACAGGAAACCATTAAAACAGAGGTAGCATATGATGAACCACCCCAAAACTTTGCCTGACACAGCATGGCAATGAGGACACAGAGAACAATTAAAAAGAGAGGTAGCATATAAACCACCCTAAAATTTAGCCTGACACAGCATGGGGGTGAGGACAGAGTGACCAAGGTAGAAGCGGTAGCCAGTGAGCCTCCCAAAAATTATACCAGACACAGCATGGCAGTGAGCACACAGAGAACCATTAAAAGTGAGTGAGGAAGCAAGTGAGCCTCCCAAAAAATTGCAGTGAGGCCAGGGGCTGGGATTTATAGTGGACACGAACCTAGGTGCTGACAGCCAACTGGCTAGGCCAGCTGTCAGTCACCATCAAGGGTACACCTGATGCCGATCGATCAGTGGTGGTGAGGCCCTGGCCGCGCCTACACAAAAAAAAAGATAACACAGCTGGCTGGTTGCCGGGGACGTGAATGGCGGGCCCCCAGCAACAAGTCCCGCTCCTCTGCAGACGTAGTGACATCAGAGCATGGCAGTCAGGACACAGAGAACCATTAAAAGTGAGTGAGGTAGCAAGTGAGCCTCCCAAAAAATTAGGCCAGACACAGCATGGCAGTGAGGACACAGAGAACCATTTAAAAACAGAGGTAGCATATGAACCACCCCAAAATTTAGCCTGACACCACAGACCCAGACCAAGATGGACAATAAAATCATCCAATAAAAATAGCCGGATTATGGCTAGATTTAGCCTCACCCCCTCATGCAGTTGTGCGTGAGAGGCATATCTTTGGAGGTAGGGGCGATAAATAACAATACAGTCTTCTTAAGAGGCCCCGGAATTTGATTTAATCGAATGAATACACATTTTTAATCTTTTAAAGAGTCTCTAAGAGAGGGCTAGTGCGGTAGCCTGTCTATTTTATAACATTATTATTATAATTTATAATGTATAATAATATAATATTATAAAATACTACATAATAAACACTATAAACATACAATTATATACAATACTATACACTTTATAGTCCCCTACGATATTATAAAATACTATTCAATAAACAATATAAACATACAATATTATATGCTAAACAATATACAAAATAACAATTTAGAACATAAATTTACATGAATAGCCATAGCCAGTATAACAATATAAAACAGTATACATTGTAACATACAATATTAAACAAGACTATGCAATGTAACATGAATGTGCAATATTATACAATCTAACAATAAACAATATAAATCTATAATAAAATATAAACACTATAACAATAAAAACTATAACAATGTATACAATATTAACAATATAACAGTTTACTTTATAAATATATACCAGAAAAACAATACAATATATACAAGATACAATAATATAAAACACAATATTTAGTAAGAAGAATAGAGCAATGTACAAGCAGTGATACCGTATATCTGTTTGCTGCTTATGTACTTACATCCAGTATTATCTAATAACTGACCTGAGGGCAGGCGGAGACGCTGGTGCTTCTATGGTGGCGGGTTATAAAGCGCATGGAGCTGCAGGTCACCTGGTTAGATTCTTGGTTCATTTAGTGGAGGTTATTTATATTTATATTTATTTATTTTTATAATAAAATCATCTCCTGTGGCCCCGGGGTGACACACAGGACTTATTCAGCAGCTTTCGTGGTATATAGGCGTACACTGAATCCTGTACATGTAACTGACTTTTTCTAGATGCTTCCAGGTGGGATTTTTCTGCTTTTTGGAAAAGAAATACAACTTATTTCACCTATCAAGCCATAATATAACTTCAGATCACTCTTTATCAGCAAGACAATTCTTCATCGTCAGATCCTTCTGTAACACTCAGACCATTGTCCATCATGCGGATCCTTCTGTAACACTCAGACCATTGTCCACCATGTAAATGCTTCTCCGACATCTAGATCAGACTCTAACACTCATCTCTTTCTCCATTGTCAAATTCCTATGCCAGACCCAGACCATTGTCCACCATGCAGATCCTTCCACACCACCCAGACCATTGTCCACCATGCAGATCCTTCTCCACCACCAAGACCATTGTCCAATATGCAGATCCTTCTCCACCACCCAGACCATTATTCACCATGCAATCCTTCTCCAGCACCCAGACCATTGTCCACCTTGCAGATCCTTCTCCAGTACCCAGACCATTGTCCACCATGCAGATCCTTCCACACCACCCAGACCATTGTCCACCATGCAGATCCTTTTCCACCACCCAGACCATTGTCCAACATGCAGATCCTTTTCCAGCACCCAGACCATTGTCCACCATGCAATCCTTCTCCAGCACCCAGACCATTGTCCACCATGCAATCCTTCTCCCGTACCCAGACCATTGTCCACCATGCAATCCTTCTCCAGCACCCAGACCATTGTCCAACATGCAGATCCTTTTCCAGCACCCAGACCATTGTCCACCATGCAATCCTTCTCCAGCACCCAGACCATTGTCAACCATGCACATCCTTCTCCAACATCTAGATCCTTCTCTAACACCCATCTCTTTCTCCATGCATCTTTTCTTGCTCCCTTACCTAGAAGCTGTACATACCCTTAATGATTCAGCCCAGGAACGCTGAATATCAAATTCCTGATTAGGTGGAACGCACCGTAAATACTAATAGATTTCTGTGGAATAATTTCCCTGTCTAATGAGCGAGCGCTGGACCTAAATCTCCCGCCAGACATGAAAAAGAGTTAAATCAACATTTGTATACTTCGACATAATTTCACCAGGTTTACATTCTGTCTCCTTGTTGTTCAACAACCTCTTGAAATTTATTTAACCCTGGTGTCACCTTATTTCTTGGGGCCGCGTCCCTGATTTATGAAGAAAAAATCCCTGCGGCTGCAAAAAACTGGACCTGTTTACTAATGAATGACTTATATCCTGATAGGGAAGGACGGGACTTCTTATATCCTGATAGGGAAGGACGGGACTTCTTATATCCTGATAGGAAAGGACGGGACTTCTTATATCCTGATAGGGAAGGACGGGGCTTCTTATATCCTGATAGGGAAGGACGGGACTTCTTATATCCTGATAGGGAAGGACGGGACTTCTTATATCCTGATAGGGAAGGACGGGACTTCTTATATCCTGATAGGGAAGGACGGGACTTCTTATATCCTGATAGGGAAGGACGGGACTCCTCATATCCTGATAGGGAAGGACGGGACTTCTTATATCCTGATAGGGAAGGACGGGACTTCTTATATCCTGATAGGGAAGGACGGGACTTCTTATATCCTGATAGGGAAGGACGGGACTTCTTATATCCTGATAGGGAAGGACGGGACTTCTTATATCCTGATAGGGAAGGACGGGACTCCTCATATCCTGATAGGGAAGGACGGGACTTCTTATATCCTGATAGGGAAGGACGGGACTCCTCATATCCTGATAGGGAAGGACCGGACTTCTTATATCCTGATAGGGAAGGATGAGGCTTCTTATATCCTATCTATCTATCTATCTATCTATCTATCTATCTCCTATCTATCTATCTATCTATCTATCTATCTATCTCCTATCTATCTATCTATCTATCTATCTATCTATCTATCTCCTATCTATCTATCTATCTACCTATCTATCTATCTCCTATCTATCTATCTATCTATCTATCTATCTATCTATCTATTTCCTATCTATCTATCTATCTATCTATCTATCTATCTATCTATCTATCTATCTCCTATCTATCTCCTATTTATCTATCTATCTATCTATAATCTATTTATCTATCTATGCATTTATTCTTTGATGCATCACCACAGATAACAATGGGTTAATCCCTCTGTGCACACTGTGTGTGTCAAATGCGGTGACCAGAGTTGTTCTCACGCCCACTGAGTCCTGTGTTATTACATATTAACTCCTCCAGGCATGTGCAGGCAATTACCGGCTGGTGGACTCTCTTAGAGCTGCCGTGTACGCCACTTGTGCACATCCTGATCCTGAGGGCGGCTGACATGTGTAGATGAGATGCTATCATATGTACAGTGAAATATCCCATACATGTGACGTTGAAACTGATCATTAAGACTCGGATGTCTGGCAGACGTCTTCTCAGCTCCTTGCAGTAGATGTTCACTGCTGATGGCCACCAGAGGGAGCCAGACCCAACCAAAATAATGGGAAAAAAAACTTACAAAAGCAATTGCCACGGCTGTTCTTCTGTTTTTCAAGGCATTTCAATATATAGATTGTCCTCTCCATGGAAACAAGTGATTATTTCTGTGGTCTGTGGATCCAATTAAGGCAATGGACGCGGCAGGGTGTCACGGCGCACGATCACTAAGGCCGATCCTAATGGCCGTAAGAGGAGGAGATCAGCGCAGTCATTCCGCCATTCTCTATTTATAGCCCTCCAGTCGGATTGTTTCTCTTGATGTGTCATTCTGTTTTGCTGCTTTAGATATACTTGTTTTTATCGCTGTACACACAGAAGCAAATTTTTGGGATTCTTCTGGCCCAAAGCTGAACAAGCTGTGGTGAGAAAATCCTACATAGACAGGTACACAGCAAGCTATGGAAATGACTTAGGACTTAGGGCCAGTTCATACGGAGTAAAACTGGCGGAACTCCGCGGCGGAGAATCCCGTTAGCCTCCGTGTCATACAGGCAGTCTATGGGGGGGGCTTCATGTCAAGTAAACACAAAGTCAGTTACGCAAGACTGCAGGCGGGCTCAGACTACACAGGGGTTGCTTGTAGTCTGTAGTCATGGCAACACATGTGTCATAATCTTTTTTGCTTTTATAGTGAAGCATAGGTTGTTTTTTTTTTTTTTTTTTACAGAATAATGCACAGATTCTTGTATAGCCCTATGCTTAACCGTTTTAGCCGGCGTGTACATTATCACTGCACTGGCTGTATTTTTGCTGTAACTGTCATTTACATTTTTTACAAAAATCAAAAGTACACATGATTTTTATTTATTAGGCAGATTTGCAACCTCCCCTATAACCTATGTAGGGGGGAGGGGTTGATAGGGATGAGTGGGCAGGAAGAGCAGACAAGTAGCTGTATAGTTTGCAGACTGTCAGGGCAGATAATACGATGGATTCAAAGGTCAGAAAGGTCAGTGCTTATCTGGGAGCTTGGTAAGAGAAGATTGCAGGTTGATGTGCTGTGCAGGGCTGCCTTTTCTCCTCTCTGTGCTCACTCATCCCCCTCAACCCCTCCCCTCTGCATAGACCATAATGGACACAGATGTCCTGCTTCTTCTGCAGTGAAGGGGGGAGGTGGGTAAACAGCTTCCTGAGGACAGAAGGAACATGGTTTGCTTAATAAAACCTATTACAGAGTTTCTTGAAATCACTTGTAGTATTAATACTTATTGATTTCTGCAAAGTGACATTTACATGACAGTTACGCTTTAAATTCCCCATTGTCACCTTGATTTATGCAATTGCAGTAAAATAGCCCAATTTTGCCTTATTTTCAGGAAAATCTCAGCAAAAACACATTCAAAGGATGCAAAAAATGCAGTGTGGGCACCGAAGCTGCACATCTGCATATATATCCTTATAATATAAAGATAACAGTGGCGGCATACACTGCATGGGGAGGGGTCCAATAGGTGATAAAGTCATTCTGTAGGTTACAGGACGTCAGCTGACCAGGGATAGAGCACTTCCTGTGACACATTATACACTGTGATTTTCTGTGAGTCAGGCTGGTGGTCACATGACCCAGTTAGGATTTACAGTATAATACACCTTTGCACTATTGAGTAGACTGTGACGTCTGACTGTGTGACATGGTTGTGGCCTTTGCTGTCCCTCAGTCCTCAGCTCGTTCACTGTGTTCCACCCTGCGGAGCGTCTCCACCTGATGCTCCACTTCTACCGCCTGTAATCCTTTGCTTAGCATTTTACATGTGTATACTTCCACTGAATCACAGCGTTTCCGTCTTTTCATCTGAGGCCATTTTCTTCTATTGCTTTTTACATGACAATTGTACTTGAACGATCTCTTTGATAATGGATCTTCAATGTCAATCTTCACAAAAGATCATTCAGAACACTTCACTGTTTTATACTTCTGTCTCTGGAACAAGTTCTGTTGTCGAGTTCAGCTCCAGCGTCTTCTCCTCTCATCCGGGGGTTAATATTTGTTTAATATAGAAGATTGCCGCCTTAGTAGATGGAAAATAGGAATACAGGAAAAAAAAATCTTCTGCCATCTGGATACAATCAACAAGTAGGTGAGCTGCTGTTGTTGGATCTTGAAATGGCTTTATTTAAAGGGGTACTCCAGCAAAATCTTTTTCTTTCAGATCAACTGGTTTCAGAAAGGTATATAGATTTGTAAATTATGTCTATTTAAAAATTTCCAGTCTTACAGTACCTATTAGTTGCTGTATGTCCTGCAGGAAGTGGTGTATTCTCTCCAGTCTGACACAGTGCTCTCTGCTGCCACCTCTGTCCATGTCAGGAAGTGTCCAGAGCAGCAGCAAATCCCCATAGAAAACCTCTCCTGCTCTGGACAGTTCCTGACATGGACAGAGGTGGCAGCAGAGAGCACTGTGTCAGACTGGAGAGAATACACCACTTCCTGCAGGACATACAGCAGCTGATAAGTTCTGGAAGAAAATTTTAAAAATAAGTAAATTACAAATCTTTATAACTTTCTAAAACCAGCTGATTTGAAAGAAAAATATTTTCACTTGAGTACCCCTTTAAATTGTAAGCATGACCCTCTGCTCCATTCATTCTCCATTGAGCTGATTGAGAGAGGAATAAAGAGCTTGGCTCTCTTTGGCAGATTCATAGAGAATGAATGGAGCTGAGGGTGTTTTCAGCACAACATCCTGTCTAGTGCATGTCCTCTAACAGACTTCCTATTCCTGCTGGACTCTCTGGCTTGGAATTCAGTCAACTCTATTTCCCCCTCCTACTCTGTGGGGAGGGATGTAGTCAAGCATCAAGCAAGTGTAGTGGGAGGGAGATAGAGTTGGCTGAATTCCTGGCTAGAGTGTCCTGTACACAGGAACAGGAAGTCCATTACAGGATGTAGAGCAGATGAAAGACATGAAAGACCATAGAGAGGTAGTAAAATAATCTACTGATGTATGTTCATTTATTAGACTGTTGAAAGCAGGTTTCATTGTCAGACAACCCCTTTAATGTTGTCTCTGCTGACAAGTGCGTAAATCCCGACCTGACACGTTGTAAAATCGCTGCTGACCAGGAGAGAATCTATCGATGAGCAAAGTCATTGCTGGTGCACTTAACGCTCTGTATCCGCATCAGGGGCGTAGCAAGGAGAATAGAAAGGGATTGTGTTATGGGCGTCACCTTATTAGAGTGTTATTGTATGTCACCTTATTAGAGTGTTATTGTATGTCACCTTTATTAGAGTGTTATGGGCGTCACCTTTATTAGAGTGTTATTGTATGTCACCTTTATTAGAGTGTTATTGTATGTCACCTTTATTAGAGTGTTATTGTATGTCACCTTTATTAGAGTGTTATTGTATGTCACCTTTATTAGAGTGTTATTGTATGTCACCTTTATTAGAGTGTTATTGTATGTCACCTTATTAGAGTGTTATTGTATGTCACCTTTATTAGAGTGTTATTGTATGTCACCTTTATTAGAGTGTTATTGTATGTCACCTTATTAGAGTGTTATTGTATGTCACCTTATTAGAGTGTTATTGTATGTCACCTTTATTAGAGTGTTATTGTATGTCACCTTTATTAGAGTGTTATTGTATGTCACCTTTATTAGAGTGTTATTGTATGTCACCTTTATTAGAGTGTTATTGTATGTCACCTTTATTAGAGTGTTATTGTATGTCACCTTTATTAGAGTGTTATTGTATGTCACCTTTATTAGAGTGTTATTGTATGTCACCTTTATTAGAGTGTTAGGGGGTGTTTTACAGCACTGCTTGTTTATGTATATTATGCTGTAAAGCTATTTGTATACTATGTAACTGGAAATCCCAGTAGTATGGAGTGGCAGGGGTGACCCGGTGTCTTCAGGGGAGGGCACGCTGAGGACGGGGTCTACACTGCCTAGATTTCCAGAGGAATTGAAGGACAACCTGACAACCATTAGAGCCACAAGAAGAGACCATATAACGCTCTGCAGAATTAGGTCACTGGGGGTATATGATGCTATATGAGGTCACTAGTGATATATGACGCTATATGAGGTCACTAGTGATATATGACGCTATATGAGGTCACTAGTGATATATGACGCTATATGAGGTCACTAGTGATAAATGACGCTATATGAGGTCACTAGTGATATATGATGCTCTATGATGTCACTAGTGATGTGTGGAGCTATATGAGGTCACTAGTAATGTATGGAGCTATATGAGGTCACTAGTAATGTATGGAGCTATATGAGGTCACTAGTAATGTATGGAGCTATATGAGGTCACTAGTGATATATGACACTATATGAGGTCACTGGGGATGTATGGAGCTATATGAGGTCACTAGTAATATATGATGCTATATGAGGTCACTAGTGATGTATGGAGCTATATGAGGTTACTAGTGATATATGATGCTATATGAGGTCACTAGTGATGTATGGAGCTATATGAGGTCACTAGTAATATATGATGCTATATGAGGTCACTAGTGATGTATGGAGCTATATGAGGTTACTAGTGATATATGACACTATATGAGGTCACTAGTAATGTATGGAGCTATATGAGGTCACTAGTCATATATGACGCTATATGAGGTCACTAGTAATGTATGGAGCTATATGAGGTCACTAGTGATATATGGAGCTATATGAGGTCACTAGTAATGTATGGAGCTATATGAGGTCACTAGTAATGTATGGAGCTATATGAGGTCACTAGTGATATATGACACTATATGAGGTCACTAGTGATATATGACGCTATATGAGGTCACTAGTGATATATGACGCTATATGAGGTCACTGGGGATGTATGGAGCTATATGAGGTCACTAGTAATGTATGGAGCTATATGAGGTCACTAGTGATGTATGGAGCTATATGAGGTCACTAGGGATGTATGGAGCTATATGAGGTCACTAGTAATGTATGAAGCTATATGAGGTCACTAGTAATGTATGGAGCTATATGAGGTCACTAGTGATATATGACGCTATATGAGGTCACTAGTAATGTATGGAGCTATATGAGGTCCCTAGTGATATATGATGCTATATGAGGTCACTAGTGATATATGACGCTATATGAGGTCACTGAGGATGTATGGAGCTATATGAGGTCACTAGTGATATATAACGCTATATGAGGTCACTAGTGATGTATGGAGCTATATGAGGTCACTAGTGATATATGATGCTATATGAGGTCACTAGTGATATATGACGCTATATGAGGTCACTGAGGATGTATGGAGCTATATGAGGTCACTAGTGATATATAACGCTATATGAGGTCACTAGTGATATATGATGCTATATGAGGTCACTAGTGATGTATGGAGCTATATGAGGTCACTAGTGATATATGACGCTATATGAGGTCACTAGTGATATATGACGCTATATGAGGTCACTAGGGATGTATGGAGCTATATGAGGTCACTAGGGATGTATGGAGCTATATGAGGTCACTAGGGTTGTATGGAGCTATATGAGGTCACTAGTGATATATGATGCTATATGAGGTCACTAGTGATGTATGGAGCTATATGAGGTCACTAGTGATATATGACGCTATATGAGGTCCCTAGTGATATATAACACTATATGAGGTCACTAGGGATGTATGGAGCTATATGAGGTCACTAGGGATGTATGGAGCTATATGAGGTCACTAGTGATGTATGGAGCTATATTATGTTACATGACATAACGGGGGGGGGGGGGGGTATATAAGACTACTGTATTTGAGACATAGACCCATAAGTAAAATGAGGTCCATAGTAGCAGCCTATGAAGCCATCTGCTGTCACTAGGGGATACAAAGCTACGAGATCACCAATGATTCATCTGCCCTGCAGCCCCCAGCTGCATCTAGGGGTCCCATAGGTCAAATAGATCATTTGGGGTCCCATAGGTCATCTGGGGGTCCCATAGATCATCTGGGGGTTCCATAGGTCCCATAGATCATCTGAGGGTTCCATAGGTCCCATAGATTATCTGGGGGTCCCATAGGTCACAACTACCCCATTACAAAGTGACAGCATACACCAGCGTATATCCCCTTTAAATAGGACCTGACGGCGTCTCAGACATAGAGGAAGGAGATATATGCCTCGATTTGCATTTTTATTGCATATGATTAATTAAATGTAATTATTTTTCCCGCTATTTGTTGTGCGCAGCGCTCTCTGCTCGGTAATTTGTTGCCGCTGACAATCCCTCCCGTGGAATTTATGCAATCTCCAGCCGGCCGCCTATATATCTATACGTTATACGGGCGCCTATGAATCAGAATTCAAGTTTCCCAACGGTTATTATGGAAATAAACTTGTCTTCTATAGCGGCGGAGATGGCGGCAGCGGGTTGCGGCTGCTCTGCCAGGGTCTCCTCCACTGGTGATAGAGCACTAATGCTATTGTAATACCAGATTCATGCCTTTTATTATTTATTTTTACGTCCCCGGTAGAACAGTCTCCACTTTATTGGATTACAGGCTTTACGGCCCATATAAATATTTCATTTGAAATATAAAAAGTTTATATATAATATAAACTTTGAGGTAGATCCATAATGTATATATTGTATATGTGGATTGGGAGTTTATAGGACAATAACTGATGCAATCAAAGAAAGTCAAGGCTGAATTTGTAGACTCTTACAACTGCGATATAAACCTGCGCGGGCCGCCGCCGCCGCCACGCTTATCAGGGAAATAAAAGGCTGAAAGATGCTGGAACCCCATTTAGGGGACGATGTCTGATGGAAAGTCGTCAATGAAGAGAGAGAGGCCGATATATAGCGTCTGTATCGGGAGTCCGTCCATAAACATCACAGGAAGGGATAAAAAACGCAAACAACTAGTCAGCTCATCCCGCTATTTTATTATGTAAACCAACAATGATTGTTTAAAGGTGATCTGCGTATAGGGGGAGTCCTGGCGGCTTTACAGAAAATGGGGCCCTCAGCAAAAAGAGTCTAAGGGGGCACTTACTTAATTTTAGTCCACATACATTACATATACTACATACATGTGTCGTGACTGCCCCGCTGGTGAGCAGGGACAGACGGCCGGTCACAAGCTAGCTAGTACAGCGTGACGCCACTTCTGTGGTGATTGGCCAAGGTGTAGCTATGCCTGGTGGGGGGTTTGTCGTGACACCAGTGCGGGTTGGGCACACAGGTATGGTGGCACACCTGCTTTTATTTTACTGGGCTGGCTATACCTTGTTCCCCTGTGGTCGTTTACCTTGCCGGGCTGTTGCGGGGTCCCTCGGGTACTTATCACGGTGGTCTGGAGTGGAGTAGTGACCCACCCGGACTATTGGCACTGCCACCCATAGAAAGGGAAGATGACCCAACGAAGGTGTGTGTGCTGTGTCGGTGCTGAGTGAAGAATCACAGAGTCCCTTTAGCATAAATATAATCTTGTTTACTCTGAAGATACTTGAGGAGGGCAGCAGATAATACAACTTTGCCTTGATACAATACTTTACACTTGATAAGTTACTTAATACTTTAGAGTCCAGATCTGTACTGAGAGTAGAAGGAGTGATACAGCTGCAAAGACTGAGTTGCGTGATGAGAGGTAGAAAAGAGGATCTGAAGAGTAGAGAGGAGGATGTCGAGAGAGTCCCAACCCAAGTAGTACTGTGCTCTTCCGGAACTTCCGAGGTAGAATAAGAAGAATACTTGAAAGTAGAGAGAATACTTGTGCCTGTGTTTTTACTCTTTCGGTCTTTGCACCACCTATTGCCCACCAGTGGCGGGTGACCCATCCTAGGGGGTGACACAAGCCCCAGACCTTGTTACCTGGGATAAGCAGAGTGGTCAGATTTCTCTGATTACACCGCGCTGCGAGATAGAGTGAATGGGCTTCTGGCAACTTTGCTCTATCCGGATCAGTTCCTTTACTTCTTTGTGGATACTGTCCTTAACTGTGTTCGTCTGGTCATTGTCGTGATTTAGGATAATCCCTGACTTGTCCTCTCTAGTGGAAACTTAACACTGCATAGTGTGCAATACAGTTACTTGAAGAGAAACTATGTCTAGATGCATGTGCTGTCTGTCTAGACCACAACTTAATCTGGGGACCTGGCAGAAGCCAGGGCCCAACCTGACTGCTGTAGAGAGTGTTCTAGCTTGCATTCTTCCTCTACAGGATCCAAAGGCAAAAAGACCCTACACTTCCTCTACCCATGTGACTTCCTTCCTACAGTAGGTGTAAACTGTGCGGTGAGTGGGTGAGGACTGCGTGTGAAAAAGTAATCAGAGAGATGATCGGTGAAGAGAAGAAAGAACTCTCATTGGTGTACAGATCCATGTGGTACATAAACAAAACAATAACCCTTTGGTTCCTACAGCTGTGCAATATCTGAATATACATACTGTAGTTACAACAACGACATCTTGTGGCAAAACTCTGGTTCTGCTACATTACCACTTACACTTAAAAGTACAGGCTTTTGTGAAGGGTGTAACCAATAGCAACACCCATGGTGGGACACCACACATGTTAACAAATATTGTTTAAAAAATATAGCTATATACAATCCACATACTATTACTACTACTACTACTATCTTATATTGTAGCTCCAGAGCTGCACTCACTATTCTGCTGGTGAGGTTACTGTGAACATACATAACATTGCTGATCCTGTACTGATCCTGATCCTGCTTTAGTGGTTTAGGGAAAGGCCTGTACATGCAGACATCTAGCTGTATACTGTGGCCCGGTTTGGCGGCGTTGTGTTTGGGAACCATTCTTCACACCCACTACATCTACATAGGAAACATTGATTACAAAGTTTCCTTCCATAATTAAAAAGCTGAAGTTTGGAGCTGACGTGACTTTGAAATCTTCAGAGATCACCTGTAGTCTTATTTCCTAAGGCTGTTATCCGCTATTAAGCTGGGAATTGTAAGTAAGTCCAGAGCAGTTAATTTTGGAAGTCTTTAAAGGCGGCATGGCGGAGCGGCTTTCTTACAGACGGATAGAAGACTTTATTTATTTAGTCTCGATTTCGGCTCGGCTGGAAAAGGTAAATGAAAAGTGAGCGGGGCAGAAATGTAATAGGATTTTTTTTTTTCTTTAGAGATCCCATAAGAGGTTGTCATAGCCTGGAAAAACAACAGTCCAAAAATATCGGAAAAAATACAAAAATAATAGAGAAAATATCAATAACGGGAAAGATGTGTCTATCGATAGCCGAGATCAACAGCCATGACACGCATGTAACGTGCGAAGGCTTAGTCCAAGCCCAGAAATTACAGGAATTAATGGCCGGCTTTCCGGAGAATCCATCATCTGTAAGTTCTCATAACGAGTCAGAAGGAAGCGGAATTCTGCCGGATAAAAATTGCCTCTTCTCAAATACAAGAGATTGAAAAGAATTCACCAGAGAGAAGCCTGTCAACAGAAACTCGTTCTGTTTTACTTGGAATAAATAAAGAAAAGGGTAATCACGATAACTGAATTGGTAAAGCTCCATTTCCATGGAAATGCTTGTGACATTGTGAAGTAAATCGAAAGAAGTGGTCCCCTATAATGCAATATATCTCCATCTCAGCTTATTGCTTGGACAGGGAATCCGGAATTAGAGGACAAATAGCTGGAAGGGAAAAAAATAAAAAAAATAAAATCATAGTGGGAAAATGAATGCAAATGAAATGGAACGGAGAAGTTAAAATTAAAGTTGGCTTATTAGAAAGTAAACCCAGGTCTACTAAGGCAGGAGAAAATATTGGAGGGGGTGCACCACAGGGGTCTAATGGTTATACCTTATATCGTCATCTGTTGGGTGACGTAATATGACTATACAGATGTGCCTTGGATTACGAGCAAAATCCGTTCCGGGACGGCACTTGTAATCCAAATGATTCATAAACCAAAGCAAATTTTCCCATAAGAAAGCATAGAAATGCAGACAATTGGTTCCACCCCCCCAAAATAATATATTTTTTTTATTGTGAATAACAGGTAAAACAAATGAAACAAAAATTTAGAACACTAGATATGTCATGTGGATTATAATATATAATAAGTGCACAAACCTGAGAAACAGCACCAGTTTGTAGCTACAGGTTGGAACTGCAGATCCCCATAAAGCAGTAGTGTAGTACAACAGGCTAGTATAGAGAAGCAGGGCTGCTGTCAGAGGTCTGTGGGGTCACATGACAGCAATAGGAAAGGGGGTGTGTTCAGCATGGACCAATTAGGAAGTGAGAATCACAGAGCTGTGCAGGAGGACAGCGACAGTGAGCAGGGTATAGGGTAAGCACAGTATAGCAGCACTCTGTCCAGGCAGAGAGGGGTTACAGCTATGAAGATTACCTCCACAGTCCTGTCTCCTGATGCAAGCCCCAGCCTGAAGTGGATCTGCTATGATTTGGAAGGTGAGGGAGACTTCCTGGGTCAGAGTACAGTGCTGTAGACCCCGCTATGCAGGCCATGCCCCTCCTTCACTCCCTCTCCCACCCAGTACAGGGAGCTCTTAGACCAAAGCAATGCTCTTAAACCAAGTTAGAATTTTGAAAAGCTGTGAGCTCTCAATCCAAGTTACTCTTAAACCAAGTTACCATTGTATACTGATTTACTACAGAGCTCTAATGTCCCCATATAGGAAAGTAACCAGACCCCTAGCCATTTCTGATGCCCCACCTATAAAAACTGAAGAACTTAGTAAGAGGATTGGACATCAGGGCAAATAAAGTCTCCAATTATTTCACCCCTTAGATGCCACAATCAGAACATCACAAAGACTAAACAAGGGTAAAACTAAAAGCAAAGAATGGACTAAACTACAAAAACATACAAGGATCTTTAAAGAGTGGACATCCAATTGGACGTTCCACTGTCTACTAACCCGTAGCTGAGCTGCCATGACCAGCCTGTCCAGAGTAATAGACACAAATAGGTTAATAGGGGAAGACAGATGATATTCACTCTATGCTACAAAACCTGGACTGTCCACCACTGTATGAATGCTACTGTATATGGATCCATACCTAGACTCTATATACTCTACCTAGAAATATTTGACAATGATATAGCACCATCTTACTACAACTATATTATGTGGCGTCATCTTAACTTTTATATGTACTTTTGGCCTTAAAGGGAACCAATCACCCTCTTGAGGTGCCCCATTATCTTACATCTGTCGGGTACTTGACCGGCAGTATGAGTTCTGGAAACTTAATGCAAATCCCAGTGTCCGGGCAGCCAATTAAACCTGACCAAGCGTTAAATGTGAATTTTTGGATATTGCCGCCTTATCAGAGACTGCTGAGGAAAGTGTCGGAGAGCTGATGCCGGCAGCTCTAAGGTACTGGAGCCGGTTCACATTCCATCATGGAGGTGATTGGTTCCCGTTAAAGCTGTTAGGACCCTATAGAATTTCCACAGACGATAATATATGTTAATACCATAATAATCTACTGGATTCCACCTGGGCAAAACATTTCCTCCCGAGGTCACGGCTGCATGCGGAAATCTCTGCCCCCGTTGACCGGTCCTACGTGTCTTATCAGCCGCGACAAGGATTCAAATTAAGCTTCAAAATGAGTCAGAAGACCTCACGGGGCAGACAGGACTCCGAGAACGTGAAGGACGACAGATAAAGAAGAACATCCCCAGCCAGCAGCTGGAATGAGGCCTCGGAATCAACAATTAATGGATGGCTCTCGCTGATGAACCCTGACAACCTTTAAATTTGAAGCAACAATGAGCAATCCTTATTCATTTCTGTATTAACAAAATGCAGCCATGCAAATGATGTAAGACACATCCAGTGATTTGAATACTGCTTACTGTATTTGCATAGCATTTGCATAATAAGATGTAAATGTTTCAATCATATTCAAATGTGTGATCACTTAAATGTCTGTTTAGAAGAAACACTTGCAATTATGTAGCTGTAGGGACCGTCCCTTGCGTTGGCATAACATTCGTAGCGGTCACGCCAAGGGTGAGCTTCTATACAGTTATTGTTTTTGTCAATGGGTAAGGATATTAATCATGTTATCATTGCTATGTTTGTAATAATAAGTCCTTCATGGATGCCGCTTGAAATACCCTTGAAAATTTGATTACTGGAGCGTCCTTCACTTTGGAAGAAGTAAAGTTTTCTTTTGTGTTATTCCCAAAATGTGGTTGTGGTAACCAGTCAATGAGCATGTGTCTGAAGCCTATATGTAAATCATATAATCAATATGTCGGCCACCAAAAGCTGAAAGTTGCTACTAGATGGTTAACTTAAATGTTAGCAGCCAGTGTCAGGAAGCTGCCGCTAAGCCACGTAGAACCAATGGGTACATCCAAAGGATGTGACATGGACATAGTTCTCTTTTAAACAGATCACAAGGTCACGTATATATAAAGTACCAGTTTTGGCATCTGTGTATGAAAAGAACATAGTTCTAGGTAAGACAGTAACTATAGTAAAGGATATGAAAGGACCCTCTAAAATTAGAAAGTATTTTTTCTTTTTACTCAAACTAATTGTGTCTCCTACTATTTACTGCCAATTCAATATTTTTGAGCCTTGCACCAATAAAAAAGTGCAAATTTTAAAGTTCCTTCCATTGTTCGCTACAAATTTGTGCTGCTGGAAGTAATTAGAAAGTCATGGTATACTTACCTAGCCCCAGCCCCCAGTGTTCTCCCTTATCTTTTTTCTTCTTTTTCTTTCTGCTTCCTAGTTGAACACTTGGTGCAGGACCTGCCACATCAGCCAATCACCGGCTATAGCAGTGTTCCATCTTGGCCAGTGATTGGCTGAGGCAGCAGGTGCTGCACATAGGGCTCCTCCCAGAAGCAGGAAGAACAGAGAAGATTAGAGGACTCAAAGACCATGTAAGGAGCTGTGGGGGGCTGGGGCTGGGTAAGTATGCCTTTACTTTCTATCCACCCTAGGGAGTCCTGAAAAACATGGATACAGCCAGAGGCCATAGGCTGTTTCCATATTTTTCAGGCAACATTAAGACGGCATCCTCCTTCTGCACCTGTGGAGAGTCAAATGCATTCGGTTTCGGAGAACATTGTCGAATCCAAACAGTTTGACAGTTCCGCTCAACACTACTCTCTCTATATTCACCATGGCACTTTGCTCCCTTCCTCCCATGCTGCAGTTGTCACTTTTGAGATGAGAACTTCCACAGTTTTTCATTACACAGATCACAACGCACCTTAAATGACACCTCGCCCAACAAAGTGCGAATGTAAAGTCTCCAAAGAGAGATGACGACCTTACAGAAAGAGTCTTAAACTTCTGTTTTTCCACCCTCTAATTTGTTGGCGATGATCTTTTTTTTTGAACCATGATATAGTCCTCTATTGTAATACTACATGAGCGGCACAGTGCTGCCACCTGGCCACTACTACATGTAATTACAGGCAGGGTTATAGCCATAGACTTCCACTGTGAGCGCCTCTTCTTTTTTACCTTTTAGTTTTGTTCATCCTTGTCCAGAAGTTTTATTTGTAATACAGTACTTTAATTAGAGTCTCTTTGTATAAGTGCTAAGCAGGTGTTCAGGGTAGAAATAGTGCAGCTCTAAAGCCGGTCATGCATATTATGTGTATATTGGCTCCTGACTCAATGGCACAAGTCAAGAGAGAGAATGGTCAGGCTCTTTGGATCTTAGCTGTCCGATTCCTTTGTTCCTTGGGAGATCATTGAAAGTGTCTGGCCGCAGCTTTCTTCCCTCTCCCATTCAGAAAATGTGCACAATCTACTCTACACTGTATGAGGGATCAGAAGACAGAGAGCTATTGGCCAACCAAGCCTTATCATGTGTGTACGGCCATAACAGTTATCGTGTGTACGGCCATCGCAATTGCAAAGGCTACATTGTATTTCATTGTACCTGAACCTATTCAATGTATCCTCAGTCCCTGGTTTGTCCTTTATGATTGTTTAATATGGGTATTCTATGGTCTATTATAGAAAGGGGGCAACAGTATAAGGGAAAGTTCAAAAGAATGATGGTTGACCTAAGGGAGATCCACCAAAATAGCGTGGAAAAACACCATCATGTGTTTCTCAATGTCAGTGAATCTAGGAACATTGCCCCCTGGGAACATTGAGAACAGGGCATCATCTAATACTGGTCATGGGTTGGAAGGGGTCAACTGTAAGAAGGAAGACTAGATCTATCTATAAATCAGTAGGGATAGATAAACAGCAACATACAGACATGCCCTTTCTTACAGTACCTCTTACCTAATCCTCTTGACTTATTATATCCAGTGAACTAGATATCAGAGTGAAACTAGATGGACAGTTTTAAAAAACAAACAAACAAACAAAACAAACTTTTTTTGTTTGTTTATGCTGTGTGTGCCTATGTATGGCCAAAGCATGGTTGTGATGGGGATTGCAGCTTTTCTAAGGTGTATGATGCAATGCAATGTTAAGAATATTACCGCATAGTAATCTAATTAAAATGATACTTATGCCCCAAATACTATATATAATTCATAATTCCCCGGTTTGGATTCCCGCTAAATACTTTAAAAGAATAAATACTATTTTTAGGAGCCTGATATGGAAAAAGGCCTCAGCCAGGATCAGATTGGAGACACTTCAACGGGCCAAAACTAATGGGGGGCTAGCGGTCCCTGATCCGTACCTGTATTTTCTATCGGCACAGCTACAGCTTATGAAAGGGTGGGGTGAGACGAGTGACCTGGGAATATCGGGTAGGCTGGTTTCTTGGATTACGGGACACTCTCCCCCTCTGACGGCAGTGGAGACTAGATGCATAGGTAATAAATCTAAATCACTTCCTACGCTAGTTTTGATTGTTAGAGTGTGGGACAAAGTTAAAGCCATGTTGGGATTGGACGGATTCACTGTGTATACCCCACTATGGAAGAACCCGAAACTTCCGGAGGTGTTTCAGTTGGAGGGTTTTTTCCCCATGGTCTAGGCTGGGGATACACTATGTTAGTCAAGTATGGAAAGATGGCCGTGTAGTGGAGTTTGAAAAGCTAAAGGATGATTATATCCTCCCGAATAGGGTGTTCTACCAATACCTGCAGATTAGACATGCCCTCCAGACCCAACATTCCAAAACACCACTGAATCTGGGATCGCACTCTTTGCTGGTAGAGGTGGGTGGTGGGGGAAATGTACGAGGTACCATCACGACAGCCTATGGTGAACTGCTCAGTGCGAGGGTCAGTCGGCAGCCGCTACAGGTGCGGGCTAAATGGAGTGCTGATGTGGGGGAGGTGGACGATGCACAGTGGGACGAATTCCTTTCCTTGACTCAGACCCTATCGTTGGGTGAGGCCCAGCGGATGCCCCAATTGTTCCTACTCCATAGGGTATATAGAACACCTTATATGCTCCATAAAATAGGTTATAGACCAAACTCTGATTGTCCTAGGTGTGGAGAACTGGATACGCACATATTGCACATGTTTTGGAGCTGTAGGGAGTTAGAGGGATATTGGAAGGGTATACTTGGTCTAATAAAAGATGTCTTTGGCATTCTGCTGGGCCACACGCCTAAACAATGTGTAATGGGTCTTCTCGATGAACTGCATTTAGAGGATCCCACTGCCCTAGGTATTCAGCGTGTTTTATTCCAAGCCAGGAAAATTATAGCCTCCAAGTGGACCCACTCAGACTCACCTACCTTAAAGGAATTTAAGAACAGAATGAATACAGTGATAAGATTGGAGCGAGGGGTGTATATTAAGAGGAAATGCATGCGCAAATTTGAGGCAATATGGGGGAAATGGATTGACACACCAGGGTTACCCTCGCAACTCTTGCTGCGGATCTGTAGGAACCCACTTCAGATGTTTTTTAACGCTATGTAAAACTGAGATATTCAGGACACTTATGTGGGTATATTTAGATATGTGTAGTGGGACGCTCTATTTTTCTAGCTGGCTCAACTGGGCTATTCTTGTGTGCGGTACTGTGGACATGTACAAGTAGTTCTAATAGATGTTTGATTTAGTATGTGTAAAAGTGTTTTGATGTTACTTATCTGTTCAAGCACAATGTTCGCCGGGAGGCAGTATACACAACTTTGTAAATTAACTCGCCAATCATTACTAATATGTACAGTTCTAACAGACTTCCTGCTCTTCCTGTACTTGCGCTTTGTTGTTTTTGTGTCCTGTTTGATTGTATTTTCAAAACAGAAATGCAAAGTTTTTTGTGACTTTAATAAAAAAATGATCTGATTCAAAAAAAAGAATATTACCGCATGTATTTAGATTTTGGTGCCGAGCCGAAAGGTCCTTGATGGAGATTTTCATTTTGTTCACACGTGACCATAGAGTGAGGAATAAGCAGAGGGACATTCGGGGAACCAGTTATTGGGATAAGATGCTTTTTGGTGGTTGGGAACTTCCTAGGTTGAGGTTGCCTACAGTAATACGGCGCCAGTATATTTAGCATCGCATAAAGATTGTAATCGCCCACATCTTCTCCTGGCTAAAAA
Source organism: Dendropsophus ebraccatus (assembly GCF_027789765.1). Lineage (NCBI taxonomy): Eukaryota > Metazoa > Chordata > Amphibia > Anura > Hylidae > Dendropsophus > Dendropsophus ebraccatus. Next base: position 6,927,203 of record NC_091465.1, on the reverse strand, counting down.
AAGCTCCCTATCTTGCTCATATACTGTCATAAGGCAAATTTCCTTATTTTCCTCCTCCTCCAGGTTATACTTATTCTTATAAGGATAACCTGGAAGAAAAACAAATATGCTCCAAGCTGGTTAGAGTCAAACCTATACTACCGATAGTGCCGACCACCGAGCTGCCATATAAACAAACAATTGCCTACCTACAGCTTCTCACGTCTTAATCTCTACTCACATAAAGACGTTATACATTGGACAAAGCTCCAAGACTCTTCTCCGTATCCTTCTCGACCTCCTCTGCGACCTCCAGGATTCCTACTGCCTGAAAACCGAAGCCAGACACCATACAGCGCCAGCTACAAATCCTTCTCATCGTCTTCCTCTAATACCTGTATCCAATTTTTTTCATTGTGAATTTTTTTGATGCGGCCGGAGTGAGATTTGACAGATGCTTCAAGCAATTGTCAAATCAGATTAGTCGGAGGAGATTTGTGCTATCCTGCCTTTTTTAACCTGCATTATAAAAGACTTTGTCATACATATATAGATACATATATGAAAAAAAAAAAACAGTATCATGGATGCCGTACGGATTTCCCTCCCTAAAGAAGAACGTCTGGTATAAATTTCCGAGTTGTCAGCGCTGACATTTGTATACTGACTCTAGAAGGAAAAACACCCCCTGTAAATCCCGCGTAGTAATTAACTGTCCTTCAAGGCATGCGGGATGTTGCTGAAAAAGTATTTTCCGCAAAGGAAACATTGAAAGTAACATTCCTTCTTCTGACCGGGACCATTATCTTTCAAGAAATTCTTGAGAACAAAAAAAACAAAAAAACACAAAAAACAAATGCCGGTTGTAAAGGATGAGCGTTCCTTCGGCTTAAAATGTGGCTGGGATTGTGTGTTCAAGGTTGATCAGTGAGTGCGGATGTAATTCCAAGGCATTTATCCATCATATAAAGATACAGCAGAAAAATAGGACACTTTGCAGAGCTCATTTTGTCTCCACCAAATCGTATTTTATCTCTGCAAATATAGGATTAGACCATAGTGTGGACTATTGGAAAACAAACCAGTTCTTTTTCCGGGAAAATTTAAAGGGAACCTGCCAAGCTGAACGATCTGATCTGCCGGTGTCATGTTGTGGAGCAGGAGGAGCTCAGTGGATCCATAGATAGTGATGGAGGAAAATATACAATAGAACTTGTACATCAGCCATTTAAATTTTTATTTCTCCTTGGTGGGTTTTTGGTAGAAGCCATGGTATCCCCAAGCAATCCCTGGTTTAAGGTTAGGATAGAGAATTTTCAAGGAAGGAAGGACCTGTTCAAGCCTAGTGAAGGCCATCAGCAGGCTAGTACTACTGTAAAATGTCGCTCATGACTGCCTAAGGCGAGTGGCATTCTGTCTGTCACTCTTGATCCCCCCCCCCCACAATGACAGTATGTACTGTACACCTCCGCTGTTTTTTTTTTTTTTTTTTAATTCTCTCCCTTAGGGACTGTAGGCTTAAGGTTAACTTTGCAGGCCCTCTCTCTCAAGGAAAGGCTGCACCAACCTAACACATTCTCTCACGTATTTGACCTTAAGAAAGCTCTTCCCTTACTCTAGAAGTTTCTCTAGCTAGTGCATGTGTACATTTACCGCTTACAGCTAAACCCGGAACAAAATACTGTGAAAAAAACGTACAACACTGTACAGGGACTATGTTTTTTGCAGCCTTTTGTTTGGATATCTGTCATTTTGGCAAAATATCATGCAAATTATGACTGTGATTTGCATAAAATGGCAACAATTTGTCACAAAAAATAAGTCTTCCCAAAAAAAATAAAAAAATTAAAATGGCCCCCAAAAAGACATTGGGGGACATTTATCAACAATGCGCCCTTGAAGTACACCAGGGGGAGGGCGCAAATTTACCCCTTTTTCCTGGCTGAGTGGGTAGGGGGGCTTGGAAAGGCAGGGAAAAGGCGTGGCCCCCTTTTACACCTGATTTACCATGATTTACGCTGCTCAGGAGCAGGTGTAGATTTCTTTGCCTTCCATATGGCAGGTGCAGGTCAGGCTAGCCCCACTAGGAGGCGTGTGCCTTGTATTGAATCCAGCGGGGAAATTGGGGCAGGGTCCAATGTAAGACCAGCACATCCGTCTTCAAAATTTTCTCCCATTGTAGGAACATGACCTAAAAGAACAAATATATATAAAATTTGTCCCATCTTCCCTTTTTCAGCTTGGCCCGCCACATTTTGCTCTTACTTCCGGGTTTGGTCTGGAGGGTCTCTGCGGAAGGAGCAAGGACGGTGGTGTCTCCCTCTGGAATTACACCTGCCTCCAGGGACAATCCAAGCCGGGGAGGCATATGGGATTGGAGATGATCGAACAGTGAAAAATCTTAGGTTCTATAGAACTCAAACCCTGTCAAACCTTCCGCATTTGATTCCCGATGCCTTCCCAGTCCGTGGGCAAGTAGGAAACAGACCGGGTACCGCCTGGATTTCCGGCATACAGCCTATTACCTAGGCTGAATCCCGGAATTCCAGGCGGTATCCGGGCTGTCTCCTCCTTCCCCACAGACCGGGAAGGCATCGGGAATCAAATTCGGAAGGTTTGACAAGGTTCGAGTTCTATAGAACCTAAGATTTTCCGCTGTTCGATCATCTCTAGATGGGATATCAGTGGGAGAAGTAATAATATACAGTACTTACCAGCTCCCGACCACCAGTCCTGTCAGTGCCCGAGCAGATAGCGGTGATGGGGATCCTAGGTAAGCACCATCATAGCTGACAGCGAGATAGAGGGGCCAAAGTACTTATGAATTGATTTCTTTTGCATTTCCCATCACCTAACAAAAGTTGAGGTAATTGAAATACCCCTTTAACTACAGGCCGGGCAGGGTTCCTACACAGCAGATAGAAACTAAAACCTCATAAATCCCGGACTGCGCTCTATAGTTCTTGATGTCTACATCTGTAACAATATTGTTTTGCTCTTGGCAGGGATATCACGTAAATATGTTAATGCGGCAAAAAAGCAAATCAATCCATTAACGACTAAAAAAAGGCATCGGTTTAATTATTAATCAGGAATTTTTGTGATTGAATTCCCTGGGAAAAATAGAATTATTTAATTAGTATTCACAATGTTGGTGGGAAATTGACAGCTTCCCTTAGCAGCATTGACAGAGCAGCGAATACATTACATGGCTCGCAGGCCTCTTCAGCGCTAAATGAGTTAATTATTAATTCTGTTTTATACCACCATTTTATTTTCTCTTATCAATTAAGAGGTTAGAAATTCAGGTCAAGAATGAGTGACATGAAGGAAATTGTTTAGTGATGTAAATTGTTCTCTAGATAATCCTTCAAATGACATGGCCCACAGACGATGCAAGGTCACGCCATACAATTTCCAACTAAGTTCTTGTCAATTGTTTGATGGCGAGATGAAAAGAGGCGGGAAACAAGTGCGACTACCGAAAGCCGCTGAGTAAGACGGGATGAATCCCATAATCTGCTGTGATCGATGGAAAAGTTGTAAGATGTTGTGGAGGAAACTTTTTGTTTCCTCCATGACGTCCAAATTTTTATATATACATTTTTTTAAACTCTTGATTCTTACACATTCACTGTTTCTTTGAATTATTTCAGTTTAAAGGGAATTTGTCATCAGAAAATGAGTTTTGGTGTGAATAAAGTTTTTACATTAAACTTATTTTTTAAGAATTATTGGTGACTTTTTTTTCTAATTTTCCATTTTTCTCTCTATAATATAAAATAATCCTGATATCTTGCAGTTCTCATTCTCACCACTGGGGCTAAAACATAGATGAGACTTTCTGTTATGTCGGTGGTAATAAGAGGAGACTGCTGTAAAGTGATCTATACAGCATTGCAGCATCATGTGACACCAGTAGATAGAGGAGACAATAGCAGCTTCCTGTGGAATGACCTCTTCACAGGTCACAGAGCGCACTCAGTAATGTCTCACATTCATCTTAAGGGGACAATCTGTCTATTGTCATCTATATCCATGAGTCTTGCTGTAAAGCATGCCACTAAATGCTGTTAAGAACAGCCCAGGCAAGATGGCCACCCCCATAACAATGTAAAAAAAAAGTGAAATCAAATAATGTAAATCAAAACAAAATAAAAACAGATTAAAATAAAAGTTTAAGTATCTGACTCTAATCAGTAAAGGAAATTTAGGCGACACATTCCTTTTAAACTCTTTTAAACTAATTCTTTATTGACAGTTTTTGGAACCATTACAGTAAAAGAAGTAAAAAAAAAAAATACATCTATATATATATATATATATACTATATTTTAACTTTTACTATTTGGCAATTCGTTCAACCATTTCTAGCAATTTAATTGTTAATGTTTTTTTTTTTTTTTTTTAAAACTACCCCTTTTTTAAAGTGTCACTGTCGTGAAATTTTTTTTTGCAGAAATCAATAGTCCAGGCGATTTTAAGAAACTTTGTAATTGGGTTTATTATCCGAAAAATGCATTTTTATCATGAAAAAGCAGTTTGAAGCTCTCCCCCCTGTCTTCATTGTTCTCCTATGGAGAGAGCTAAAGAAAAGACCAAAACAGGACAACAAAGAGTTAATCTACAAATCCCTCACCTTATCTCTTCTGTGACAGTCACCAGTGACCTGTCTGAGCTCGGATTACAGCTGTCACCCAGCTCCGTGCCTGTAATCCTCTGTTATCTGCTTTCTGCTGCCGGCTAACTCCCTCCTTCCTCCTCCCCCCTCCCCTCTCCCTAGAACAGACAGGGTACGTCTCCTGCAACAAGTCACAATTTTCAGATTTTTCAGAGTGGATGAAAAAGAGGAAGGAGGGGGGGACCTGGGAAAAGGCTTTTTACATGCAGATAATGGCAGATTTGGCTAATAAACCCAATTACAAAGTTTCTTAAAATCGCCTGGACTATTGATTTCTGCAAAAAAAAAAAATACGACAGTGACTCTTTAAGTTAATTTCAAAAGTTTTGTTTGTTTTTTTTCAGAAAAATGCCATAAATTAGCAAAAGACTATTAGGCTAGGTTCACACTGGATTTTTGCAGTCCATTTTTTTTTTAAATACGTTTCATGCATTTCTGTGCGTCTGTTTTAATCAGTTTTTCTGTTGATTTTACTTTTAAAAAAAAATCAAAAAAGTTTAAAACATATCAGTTTTTTTTAAAATACACTGTTTTTGCACAAAACAGATGAAAAAACAGACTACAAAATGCAGTGTGAACCCAGCCTTACCCCCAACAAATTGCTTTTTGTTTAAGGACCCCGAGTAATACCCACCAATCTAAAAACCCCTAGACGACCTAGGACGTACAGGTAAGTCCTGAGCTATGAAGAGTGCTCCAGAGTGGAGCGCACTTCATAGCAGGTGGGGGCCGGCTGCAATCAGCAGCCGGCACCTCACCGTTAATGACACGCTGCATCGATCGCGCTGCAGCGTGACATTAACCCCTTAAACGCTGCAGCCGCGGCGTTTAAGTGTAAGTGACAAGGGGAGGTCTCTCGCCTGCCTCCGTGCGGTCCGATCGGAGCTCTGGTCACTGAGCCTGCACAGGCATTACATGGCCCGTAGATAGAAAACTGAAAGTGCTAGAGATCTTAGAACAGTCCAGTGGCTATACAGACAAAGGATTACACATAATGCATTTTTATGGAAAAAAAATGTGCACATTTATAAAAATCCACTTTTATGCTATGCTCACACAAAGTAAAATAAAATAAATTAAAAAAACACTTTCGGTCTAATAATGTGTAATAATTGAGTATGGCTATGTTCACATATCGTCTTTTTTGGCCACTTGGTGGCTGTTTTTTAAAACAGCAATCATCTTTAGGCTATGTTCACACACAGTATTTTGGTCAGTATTTTTTAACCAAAGCCAGGAGTGGAAGGAAAACACCAAAAGGCTATGCTCATGCACTGTTGAAATTGAGTGGATGCCCGTCAAATTGAGTAATGGCCATTATTTTAAACCAAAGGCCACTGTTTTAAAATAACATTAATATTTGTCATTAAATGGCGGCCATTCACTCAATTACAACAGTGTGGGAACATAGCCTTTCAGTGTTTTCCTTCCACTCCTGGTTTTAATTGAAAAACACTGAACAGAATACTGTGTGTGAACATAGCCTTAGGCTGAATAGCAGGTATGTTATAATGACGGTCTTGAGTATCTGTTGTCATTATAAATTAACATCCGTTATTTGGCTTCAAAATGAAGATGGCCGCAAAACAGCCAAAAAAATAAAAAATAAAAAACCCACAATATGTGAACATAACTCATAAGTTTATAAATTATAAACATGCTCAATGCAAAAAAAAAAAAAACCTGTTCAATTCTGTAATTTTATTTTTTATTTATTTCAATTTAATACACTAATATTTAGGTTTTTTTGCATTATGGCTTTATCTTTTGTTTATGTCTTTTTTTGTTTATTTATTGTGTTCTTTTTTTCCATCATTCTTTAATATATTTATTACCACTCATTTAACAATGGACGCTGAAGCCTGAATCCCCTTCCCTATGTCACGATGTTGAGCCCACCCCTCAGGATGATCAGTCACTTCGTTAATACAGCAATGGCTTCCTTGAGAGGCCCCCGTCCTATAATACCGTCATTAATCGGTGACTTTGTCTGTTTTTTGAGAGATGTGGTATGGTCGGGTCTTATTAAATGAGAAAGCTGAGGTTTTGTTGAAATTTTTCATTTTAATATGTGAGTATCAGTCAATCACTCATACTCAATGAGCTGGCGAGAATAGTTTTGTACAACATTGGCAAATGCTAATGAGTCTTTCAGGAGATAAATGGACAATAAGGTTTGAGCACATAAAGTTCACTACTCCAGCTGCAAAAGAAGGGGGTAACCTTTGGAAGCAGTACGGAAAGTTCTAGAAAGTGAAAGATAAATTGAGCAAAGAGGGAGAAGACTCCGCACATCTCTCACATATCCTTCAGGAATTACTTTATTTTGGTTCCGTCAAAAAATGTAATAATATATAAAAAAAAAAAAAAAAAGCCTGTTCCATAGCCGCTATAATGCAACTGCAGAAAAACTTCCTGATGCCTATAAAGGTGTCAGATCATACAGGACACGGCAGCTTGCTGTATATGGGGCCCGGTAGACCAGTTACGGGACCTCTGTCCATCCATGATAGTGTCTATAATGGTACCAGGACTGGAGCATGGAGCAATCGAAGAAGACGCCTGGTCTGATGGGTCACGTTTTCCATCATATAGATGGCCGGGTGCATGTGCGTCACTTACCTGGGGAGGAGATGGCACCAGGATGCACTATGGGAAGTAGACAAGATGGCGGGGGCAGTGTGATGGGCAATGTTCTGCTGGAGACCATGTGTCCTGGCATCATGTGGAGGTTACTGTGACACCGACCACCGACCTAACCATTATACATACCAAGCCCCTTACTTCATGGCAGCGTATAATGCCCCGGGGCCACACTGCAGACATTGTTCAGCAATGAGGAACATAATCAAGGTGGTGACTTCTCCTCTGTGGCATGAGCCGGAGAAGTAAGTCTCCTCCTCTGTGGCATGAGCCGGAGAAGTAAGTCTCCTCCATGGAGGCCACATTTCAAACCTTACAGGATCTGCTGCTAATATCTTTGTTTTGGATGACACAGGACATCTTCAGAGGTCTATGGAGTCCAGACTTTTATGGTACATTGACCACTTTATTCTTTACAGAGTGTTACTATAGGGAGTGTACTTATATCCAGGCACAGGAATCGGAGGGGGCCCATACGGTCTCTCGTCCCCATATAATGAGGCCATTACTATATATAAAACATTATAGGTTGAGACCTTGATCTGGACTGGGGTCCATATATAAGTTCCAAAGAAGAATGTTATAACCTTTGTGCAAAGAGATGAGGAGAATTGAGGTCCGTATTTTGAGGCGTATGACGTCCAATTAACCCCATACTATCCATGTCTCCTACATTGACCTTCAAAAGTAAAGAAAGTTACAAGTCAATGTCAGAACCTCCGGTGCCCTCTGTATGAAGCGACATTCTAAGCATCTTTTACATTGTGATAACAGCGTTCTACGACCTTCGCTCTGCGCACACGGACCTGATCTGTCATCATATGTATAACCTCTTGATCCAAAATCTATTTTTGCCTAATAAATGACATATTTGTTATAAATGTTGTAAAGTGATTAGATGAATGACCGTCCTAGCTGTGGTGGAGGGGATGACTCACGGGCAGGGTTACAGGGCAACGAGAATCATCTCTATGACGCATCAGTCATCGCTGTGTGGACAATTCTAAGGGGAAATCCAGTCAAAACAATTTTATTTGGCAGATATATGTATGGAAAGGTGTCACTGGTAAAACTTATAATCATCACATCATCACAGTGATGTTTACTCTAGTCAGAGAAATCACGATTCAATCAATGGCAGTGCTATTGAAGTGTCTATGAATTTTGCACAATCGAAAATTTCTGAGCAGAGCCAAAGGGACTTCAGTGCCCAGTGGAGCCTCTTAACCATTTATCTTGGTTTAACAGTCACCAATGTTATCTTCTCTTACATGTAGTGTTTGGCGGAGTTGCCTAACTGTTTGGGTTTAGCAATGTTCTCGGAACTCGAACGTTTGACATTTGACTTCCAATAGCTGGAGAATTTGGATGCCAACCTAGGGCTGCCAGGAAAACATGAATACAACCTATGGCCTATGGCTGTATTCATGTTTTTTTTAGGGCTCTCTAGGATAGCACCCAACTTCTCTGCACGTCAGGAGTCTAATGCTGAGCGTTTGGGTTTGGAGAATTTTGTCAAACTTAAACAGTTCATCAGCTCCGCTCAACACTACCTATGTGTAATCTCCAAAAATTACTCCTTAAATTATGTTTTTGGAGTATTTCAGGATATCCATGTTAGGAATGGACCTAGGAACCACAGAAATATGTAGAGCATTGAGCAAGCATCTCACCTAATATGGAGAGGTTTTCTGGCAAAAAAGGGTTAGAATTAGTTCACACTTTTTTTTGTTGTATTTTCAGCATAAAAAAAGTAGAAATGTTTCATGCAAAAACAGGCAAAACACATTTTATGGCCATTTTTATTTGTAGAAATGACCACAAAATGGGAGAGATTTATCAAAACTGGCATATTTGGGCACCAGCATTAACTAAATCAGCATCAGAGCTCTATGTCAGATGAATCCTTCTGTTTGCTGGAATAAATATTGGTAAGTCTAATGCAAGAAGAGACTGTGCCCAATCCATGCCTTGCTGCCACCTCCCCTACCTGTCAGTCCATTAGGTGAGCAGGGCATGGATAGGCTAAAAAGTTCAATGATTTGTCCAAACCAAGCTGCTTGCACAAAAATTTACACTGTTTGGCCATCTATGCCAAGGCGCACTATGAAAGAGTCTCCCAAAATGTGTATACGTTAGTAGGACCATTTTACTATAGACTTTAATAAATCTCAATATTTCAAAAGAAAAAAAAAAAAAAAAAAAAAAAAAAAAAATATATATATATATATATATATATATAAACATCCATTTAAAAAAGATTTGAACATTGCCATAGAGTGGGCAAAATAAATAAGCATTACTCCCTTCACTGATTTCCTACCGTTGCCTGCGGATTCCCACTGCCTGGTACCTGCAAACAGGAAATGGCTTGGAATGCCTGCTCAGCCAATCACTGGCCTGGGGGGGTAACATCGGCAGTGCGTGCTTGTCTGAGCATTATTGTATCAAAACCAAGTACTAGGTAGTTTAAAGCTAGGGGATCATGGAATAACGCTTCTTGCTATTGTTATTATTTTTTTTTTTCCTTTTAACTCATTGTGATGTGACAAAAATGAAAGGTGGGGGTGCCCATATAGTTCTTATCGGTCTTTGGATTAGAAATAGTTACTGGCTTTGACAAAATAAAAAAGAAAATTAATCTGTTTTGCTGTAAATTATTTCCCGTATTTGTATGACTGGGAACATCCAGGACTCTCTCGACTTACACGCATCCAGTATGTTTTATTAACCGCATCTTGTTGACTCTGTTCGTGAATCGGCCCTGATACCAGTTTGCGTTAGAGAAAACAATGTTGACAAAACCCACATCTGGGACTTTGAGTACTTGTGAGTGAGTGACTGGTGTGAACTGCTCACCCCAGCCCTCGGAGCCAGCTGTAAACAGTTACAGTCGGGGTCTGCAGAGAGATGCCAGCTTTTAATTGGCCATAAGGGCTTCTGGGACCACACAACAGTAGACCGAGGCCAATTGAATTCTTGTACTATAGCCGACAAGCAGGCAGTTTGGATTGAATCACAACTTTGCATCTGTGTACCCTCAACAACTGCATCTCCGCCACTGTGTAGTTATCACTTAACATGTAAATGAGGGGTTTACTACGCTTCTGAGAGCCACATCCCTTGGGTGGTTTGTTGGCGCCAATTGCGGTGAACCCAAGGCTTATTGTAGAAGCAGCAGATAGAAGAGGCAAAGCTTTTATGAGACTTTATACTGCTTATTAGGTTATCTATGGAGATTTAGATATTGGTAAGGGAGCGCTCCAGTTTTCTACATAAACGCCTAATTTAACCCCTTAAGGGCGCATCCGCTTTTGTTTCTTTTTAAAGTCTTCTAATATCTCCGATGACCCATTTTGCAGGAGGAGTCTTACTTTTTAATGACACTATTTATTTTACCATGTAATGTACTGAGGAAAAAAAATACAATATCTGTGAGTGAAAACGGGAAAAAAAGAACCCTTACAATTCTGCCACTACAGGATGCGTTTTTACAGTATTTCCTAAAGCTATCATTATTCTGTTGGTCAGTGAGGTTATAGCAATATTTATATTCCTTTTTTTGCATAGTTTTTAAAATTATTGGCAAATTCGTCAATACAGCCATAAGTACTTTAGTCTACACTGAAGTACCCGCCCATACACCTGTAATACTGTTGCCGTCGGGGGAACCATTGTTTGGCAGCCATGTCATCCGATCCCTTCATACACATAGACGTTTGGCCCCAGGAACAAAAGGATCTCGTAATTGATATTCAATGTGCCTAATCCTTGTCTCCTCCAACATCATCTAAGGGGTAGAGCCCCCCCCATACACATTAGATGGTCTCCGAATCCTGCTAAGATTGATGGCTTCAGGCGTCATGTCTAAAGAGTTAGGAGTTCTTTTACAATTGTTCAAACTGTGACATAACAATATACTGAAGGATGTTTCTGGGAACTTTCTGAGAACATTATGACTTGAAAGATCTTTCCTGAACAAACTATTGAACATTTAATGCACTGCCGACTTCTCTCCCTACATTGATCATTTTGTGGACAATTAGAGATGAGCACAACTCAAGCCTGCTCCAGTCTGATTGTTCAGAATTTGTGCAGCCCTAGGAAGTCTGGGAAAACATGGATATAGCCTATGGACTATGGCTGTATCTATGTTTTCTAGGACTTCCTGGAGCTGCATCCAATTTCTTCAGCCCCCGGTAACCAAATGCCAACAATCGGACTCCAGCATGCTCGAGTTGCCCTCATCCCTATGTGCAATCATACAGTCTATTAACTTTATTATATAAATGTAGACTGGGAGCAAAATATAAGGGGTTCGTATAGTCTTCTGTCCTGTATCAAATTCTCTAAGCAGTGAACGTGCAGCAGGAACCTTTTCAGAAGGTCCCAGCTCCCCCCATGCTCCAGCCATGGACTTATCTCAAGGTCTCCTATGACAAATTCAAAGGAAAATAACCTAAAACCTGGTCACAGTTATTATTTAGTAGGTGTATGTGCAATCTATATACATTATTTATCTAACGTTAAAGGACTCGCCGATCATTAACTGGAGCTTGGTTATGTGTAAGACATAAACAATTCAGAAGCAGAGAGGAGCGTCCATCAACATCCTCAATAACTGTTCTTGATCCTCCAAGGTAGCGCGGTATTAGTCCCGCTCTCTGACCGAGTCTGTCCTGGTGCCTTCACTTGCTTGGACGACTTGTAAGAATATAATTGTTACATGAGTTATATTTCAGTCTGGCTTCTGGTTCCTCCTGTCCTGGGGATTGAGACTCCGGAGCACTCAACGAGTTACATTTAACATTTTTTTTGCCGCTCTCCATGTTCCTGTTTTCCGGGTTGATAAATGTCACCAGTTTCATCTGTAGGATTGTACGTTGCTAAAACTGAGCTCCACACCAAGCTGATTAATGATCCGTTCTGGAGGTGATATTTTAAAATGGTTTATTTTTTTTCCCATGAATTGCGCTCTACGGAAGATGAATGTAAACATTAATAATTTGTTTTGCCGGCCGGAGAGTTTTTCTACCCACCAAATAATTGTGAGGCCTTCTTGTAGAGGGTCGTCCATTATCGGGATGGATGTGGGTTTAATCTACTATCATGTGCCTTATGATTTTTTGGGTAAAGTTGTCTGTTTTGGACATTGGTTGAATGGAGCTTGGCTGCAATGGCGGTCCAGCCCATGGATGAGAGCCTAACAGCTTGGAATGAGCAGGAGATTTTTTTCAACTTGGAAATTGAATATTATTAGACTTGAGCGAACCTCAAGCACACTCAGATTTGTCTAAACCCCAAAGCTCAGCCATAAGCTTTATCCATATATTCCAGGGCTCCTTAGTGCTGCATCCAACTACTTCAGCCACTGGTAATCAAATGCAGAGCGTAAGGGTTTGACCAATTCCGGGAGTGCTTTAGGAAAGCTCATTTCTAAATATTATCCACTGTCCAAAATGGAAAAGTTGTCCTGTGAAAGGGAGTAACAGATCTTGGCTCCAACTATAAGGTCCTATTAGGTCAAATGGACATGGCGGGTGGGATGGGGGAGGGGGGGGTCTCCTGTTCAGGGATCCTCCTTATAATCCCTGATTGGGTACCATTCTATGTCACCATGGATATTTTTCAATTTGAAAGGCTACCATGTAATACCATTTTTAACCTGCAGTAGCATTGCAGTAAAAAGGCCTGGCTGGGCCACCATGTTCCCTGCTGTTATCTGTGGTTCCTATGGAGGGAATTGGGTACAACTTGTGGATCATCCTGGGGATCTTACTTTATTGAGATAAGTCTTTTATGGTCCAAGAAACATAACGGACGTGGAGGCTATAAGGTGGCCTATGAAATCTCTATGCTAAGGAGCCATTGGGACTCACTAGGTCCATACAACACATTACAATGGAGGATATCTCTCCTGAGGCAATTCATCTAGAAGGGATTTTTTTTTATTGTATGGAACAAAGTTTTTGGAGGCATACAGAGGTACAATATGACCCCATACACTTGTCAGTGCAGCAGTGAGAATATTTCAAGAGTTTCGGAGCTCCCCCATAGTCATTCATTGTGATGCTGGGAGCTCCAAAACTGTTTAAATACTTATTCTATTCCACAAATACTATACCTCAGCGTCTCCCTGACGGATGGGTAAGAAAAAGTCATCAACCAGTTGTCTCAATCCCAACACGGTCAATAGCTTTTCTATGTCTACTGTCATTGAGAGGACCCATGTCAGACATTGTCTCTACCTTGGCGCCACTACCACTCAAGCATTTCAGTGCTAACTTAACCAACCTAACCCAACTCCTTCTGTATATTGCTTATTGAGTATCCAAAACCAAGCAATGGGAAATGCATGTACGTAGCTAGTATATAACCCATCCACATAAATACCCCTACGAGGGCATGAAGTGTAGCTTAAGGGGCTACGCCCACTCCTGGATATGTCATGTATCTTGTGCTTCCTAATAGACGGGTGTGGATTGTGAATTGGCTAATTGGAATGGCAATCTTTCCACCGCCGGAATGTTAACTAGGATTCTCCTTTAAAAGAAAGATCCAATTATATTTTTTGTGTCTTTCCGGTTGCAGCCCAGCGTGAAGCAGTAATTACACGGCCACTATGTGAGGGGATGTGATGAATTAAACAAATTATATAGATATTATAAAAGGGATGGAAAATAACTTGGGAAAAAGCCAACTGTTACAAAAGACCCCAGACAATGGACAAATGGTCTTAATTATTGCTTCTCCGGATTGTTTGCACAACACTGATGATTATTATTATTATTAGGTTTAGGCTTTTATCATAAATTGTCAGGATATTTTATATCACGGTACAGTGTGCACAGACACCACAGAGCACATGGAGCCGGAGGATCAGGATACAGCTCAGGTCCAGGTACATAGACTGCTGGTCCCATCGTGTAGGCCTGGCGGCTAGAACCAACACACAATCAAGTAGGCTGTGATGTAGCAGAGTCCGTCCAGTGCATGATGGAAAACAATAGGGGAGGGGGGGTATGAGAGTCACCTATGTGCAAACTGAGTTGAAAACTAAGAATGCAAAGGGAGAAGACTGATACATGATGGGTATAAAAAGGTAGATAAAGAAGGAAGGAAGGATAAAAGAAAAGATGGGGGGAAAAAATAGACGTTTCGGCATCTCAAGTGCGCTTGAAAATGGCGTATGAGTTGCCGAAACATCGTGTATCACTTGTGATGTTTGTTGTATACTCTTTGATAGAATAAATCGTGCAGGGTATTGTTTTTAGATAGATAGAAGATAGATAGATAGATAGATAGATAGATAGATAGATAGATAGATAGATAGGAGATAGATAGATAGATAGATAGATAGGAGATAGATAGATAGATAGATAGATAGATAGATAGATAGATAGATAGGAGATAGATAGATAGATAGACAGATAAATAGATAGAAGATAGATAGATAGATAGATAGATAGATAGATAGGAGATAGATAGATAGATAGATAGATAGATAGGAGATAGATAGATAGGAGATAGATAGATACATAGGAGATATATAGATAGATAAATAATAGATAGATAGGAGATAGATAGATAGATAGATAGATATGACATAGATAGATAGATAGATAGATAGATAGATAGATAGATAGATATATAGATAGAAGATAGATAGATAGATAGATAGATAGAAGATAGATAGATAGATAGATAGATAGGTAGGAGATAGATAGATAGATAGATAGATAGATAGATAGGAGATAGATAGATAGATAGATAGATAGAAAGATAGATAGGAGATAGATAGATAGATAGATAGATAGATAGATAGGAGATAGATAGATAGATAGATAGGAGATAGATAGGAGATAGATAGATAGATAGATAGATAGATAGATAGATAGATAGATAGATAGGAGATAGATAGATAGATAGATAGATAGATAGATAGATAGATAGATAGGAGATAGATAGATAAATGATAGATAGATAGATAGATAGATACTGCCCCCTCTGGCTGCAGTTAGCCTCTGCTCCTCTTGTGTTCTCTATTGTTGAAGCTTCACTTTTGCAATTTTAAATTGAAATCCATTTAATGAGACGGCACCTCCAGTTAGGCGGAGGAGATGAGAGGGATCGCCCTGACACAATTACCACTGCAGTCTCCCAGCTGACTGTCTCCCACCCGGACCTGTAATAATGCCCATCTGATGCCTGGAGATGTAACACGTTGGAGTAATGTTTTTAGACACGGCTGATTGTGAGCGGCCTCGCACCGGGATCTTAGTCAGACAAAAAACTGATTTAATTTGACACATTAAGCGCTTGTTTTTTTCCTACCTAAACCAGTTCACTCACCCATAATTATAAGACACCATCTCACAGCCGTCCCGGGGAGGGCCGCACCGAGCCGCAGTTAAAAATATTCCCTCCATCCATCCTTCTGATTAGAACATATCATCTTAATATACCAAACGCTTTTGGGAAGCTTTCTTCTGAGAGCAGTCATAAATTTAAGTCTTCTTGTCAGGTGTTGAGCATATTTGGCTCTCGCCGCCGTCTCTTCTCAGCTTCTTGCATTTTATCCTTCATCCCGACCAGTCACATAGGGTCTGGCTCATGTGTAAAAATCAATACAATAGTTTATATCCAAAAAGAAAAAAAACACCATTGAGAAGCCAAATGGAACGGCGCAGGTTCGGAATTGGCTTTGTACTTGGAAAAACTTCTGATAAATGGGCAAATGGAAATGGCCGTTGGCAACGGGAGTCGTCTTTATTTGCATAGACTGTAGCCATCAGCCTCGAATAGAGAAATCAATGGCAGGCAAACTCAGCCGAGGACAGGGAACTTTATTTTAATTTCATAATTATTTGGACGGACCTAAAAGACAAAAAAAAAAAAAAAATGCACTCGAGGCCAAGAAGACCAAGGTGGTGAAGTGACGAGAGGAAGATCCCTTAAAGGGGAGATGATGTCGGAGATTTCGCTTCTCCTCCGTAGTTTGTGCAATTTATTTCCTTAACAAATATATTTTACTCATCCTTTAATGAAATTAATTACATCTGTGCGGTGACGGCCAAGAGAAGGCGACAGAGCGGCATCGGTACCCAACCCAAACCAAAACCATTAGTCATAAAAGGGCAACTTCTTTAGTCTGTAATAAGTGGACGTGATAGGTCACTTCTGGGGCATTCGGCCGTCTCCAATAATAATATGCGAGTTATGGAGTCAGTAGTATAGGATCCATATAATTATATAGTCATGGAGCCGGCAGGGATAGATTCAATGCTTAAAGCAGGAATGGGGAACCTCCCCTCCTCCGGCTGTTGCAAAACTACAGTTATCATCATGTCTGGACAGTCAAACATGATGGGAATTGTAGTTATCCAACAGCTGGAGGGCCACAGGTTCCCCATTCCTGGCTTAAAGGGACACAAGAAAACCACCAACTTGGAATTTTGAAATAAATATTGAATATTTTTGAGTAATTTTTTGCCCACTGGATGGATGTTGGCCTTGACATGCTGTATCCTTTTTTGTTGTTGTTTTTTTTACCATTTCTGCCAATGTGGACAAAGAATTTTGAATCAATACTTTTATCTATGGAGCCATCATCTGATGCAAAGATGAATCTGGGCTTTCCTCCACCTCTGGCAACAAAACCATCAGCCGCCTGACCCTGTATTTATTATAGTAGGTAAGGTAGGTAGTTTGGTTTCCCTGCAGCACTCAGTGCCTGTCTGCCCTTCCATAGAGATAACGGTATATACATAGTCTAGGGGGCACAGTATAAAAGGTCTGCAAAGAAGCTGTTTAAGGGGGGACGCAGTCATAATAATCCTCTGATTTGTCATTGATTCATAGAAGAAGATCACATTGGTCTTTGATCACAGACCGTCACTTAGACCGCGCTCTCTACAACGGAACCCTTCCTGAAATTCATCGCCAATCTCTATGATTTGAAATACTTCCCCGTTGAGCTGTCATACCAGTGGATTATTTTGATTGGTCTTCCTTTTAAAGTGGTTTTTAAAAAATTAACTGGGGCCAGAAAGTTATAGAAATTTGTAAATTACTTCTATTAAAAAAAAATAATGTATGTCCTGCAGGAAGTGGTATATTCTCTCCAGTGTGACACAGATTTGCTCTGGACAGTTCCTGACATGGATAGAGGTGGAAGCAGAGAGCACTGTGTCATGTTGGAGAGAATATACCACTTCCTGCAGGACATACAGCAGCTGATAAGTACTGGAAGACTGGAGATTTTTTTTAAAGAAGTAAATCACAAATCTGTATAACTTTCTGATGCCAGTTGATTAAAAATAAAAAATTTCAGACTGCCTCTTTAACCCCTTACTGCCAATTGGTGATAGTGTGTGGGTTATTACTGGATTGGACAGCCGACAACCTGATCAAATTGAGAATAAAGATAACGCTGATCCTGTTTGCTCAGTCCCCATTGACATCCCTACAAAAGGGTTACCGGGTAATGGTGGGTTGTTACAGAAGGGGGTGGGGTGGGGGGTGTACTATCTTTCCCCTTTGATGGACGAGCTTTATTCTTTTCTTCCCTCTACTTCGGGTTTACATATTGATTTCTATTGTACAGAACTATTTCTGATATTACATAAGAAGTGATGTGGAGACGGCGCTGATGATTCTATAGGGACCCAATGGGCTTGGATACATCTGAACAGAAAATAAAGCTTAGATACATCAGCTTAAGTATCACCAGAAATTATAATACTCAGACATGGGTAAAACTGGGATAAATGGGGGAAAAGCCCCAATGCCGAAATCCCTGTAGAATCCTAATGGTCTGCGAGGTGACTGAGCGGCTGACACCTCCCCGGCACTCGGCGGCGTTATACCCATAAATGTGCAGCTTCCGATGGAACAAAAGGAAAGGTAATATATATGTAATGTATTTTGTGAAATGCTGGGTGCGGAATATTTTATAATTGTGACGCTCGATTAACTTATCCGCCACCGCAGGAGATTCGCTTTATTACCACAGATTCCATGACTCACTTTGCTCTGCAGAGTTTTACCTGAGAGAATCGGTGGTGCGGCCTCATGGGAATTGTAAAAATATAATACGAGGAAAAAAAAAATCTTGAATTAATTTCTAGAAATTTTCTCGGCGATGAAATAGGTTCATTTAAAAGGTTGTGACAATGGGAGATCAATCATTCAATTCATTGAGTTAGAAGGGTCCCCTGGCGATGAGCCGCTCGCAGGACCCCCCCCCCCCCAGCTGTCATCTGTAATCGGTGAGAGAACCTGACAGCAATTACCCTGCAGCGCCACCACAGGGGAAAGGAGGCATTACACAGCTTTCACTGCCATCAGTGGGCTGCTGGTGTAATTCATGGATGCTTCCGTAATCAATCAGATGCTCTTTACTCCGGCAAGTAGATGAGGGTCCTCACGGGAGGGGTGGTGTCATAAATCCTCATATATATATATATATATATATATATATATATATATATATATATATATATATACTGTCTAATTTTTTGGTGTGTTGTGTATACCAAAAATATCCCGACTGCCATGTGCCACAATTCTGGTGGAGCAGCCATAGTAACTTCATTCAATATTTCCACCAAAATTTGTTTTGTGATCAGAAATGCACTTATTGCCCTGAAAAAAACATGTATAACCTCTTAGTATCTTCTAGGACAACTGTATCCAAGCTCCTCAAAGGGGTTGTTCACTAAAAAAAATTCTTTCAAATCAACTGGTGCCAGAGATTTGTAATTTACTTCTCCAGTCTTCCGGTACTTATCAGCTGCTGTAGGTCCTGCAGGAAGTGGTGTATTCTCTCCAGCATGACACAGTGCCCTCTGCTGCCACCTCTGTCCATGTCAGGAACTGTCCAGAGCAGTAGGAAATCCTCATAGAAAATTTCTCCTGCTCTCCAGACTGGAAAGAATACACCACTTCCTGCAGGACATACAGACTTTAGTTTTTTTTTTTTATGGAAGTAAATTACAGATCTTTATCTTTATGATACCAGCTGATTTGAAAGAATTTTTCTTTGTGAACTACCCCTTTAACACTAAGCCACCTAGTAAGGAAGGATAGTAGGGTCAGGGATCCAATCCTTAAACCTAACCTAACCCCTAACCTTTTTCCTGGATGCTAAAATAATGGTCAATATTGGAAAAAAAATTACCCAAAAAGTTTTGGATATGGAATAATCCAAACATTGGGGGAAATTTTAGGTGAATTTGATTTCTTCCAAGTTCTCCATCTTATTGAATGATTATTCTTTATTCATATCAGGAAGGATCACACCGGAGCATTAACATTATTTGGATATTAAACTTTTGCCTACATTAAGTAATACAACAAAACTCAGCATAACTAATAGAGGGAATTGAGAAGGAGCTGCGGTGGGATAATGAAATGGTCAATTTCTTGAAAAATAAAGCGAATATTAACCTGTGGTCAGCTCCGGGCAGCGTTCCCTGTAAACTCAGCAATCTGGAAAATAAGGAGTAAATTAAAGCATTAAAAGCTGATAAGTGTTTCTGTAAGACTGCAATAAGAATTTGCAGATGAGCGGATTGGAAGGATCCTGTATATGGGTCCTCAGTCGTCCTTTCTCTGCGGCTGCAGAAAGGAACCATTTTGTAATGCCGCCTATTTGCTGTACTACTGTTCTCTCTTTTTCCTACATTAAAAGTAGGGATGAGCAGACCTGTTGACGCTCGAGTTCAATGGGTTCGGCAGAACTGGACAAAAAAGTCCGGTCTGGGTAACTGAACACATACTAGGAGTTACAGTCTCGCTCCCAGGGGGAAATTAGGGATGTACAGCATCCCCACCTAACTTCCCCTATGGCAAGATCAGTCTAGCTCACAGGGGGTTAAGTGGGGATGCTTTGCATCCCCACTTAACCCCCAGGAGCCAGACCAGAAAGTTCAGGTCAGAACGCTGGACCCAGATATGGACTTCTACAATGAATTTGGACACGGCCGCTGATCCCTAATGGTATTTATGTTGTACTGATCTGCAGAATGTCAAACATGTCATTTTACTACTCGTGAAATAATCCAATGCCTCTTTAAATACACACCAAAAAATAAATAAATATTAAATTCATTCTCCAAAACTTGGTAAACTAAAAAGTTACGGGCAAAGAAGAAAAAATATTGTCATAAAAAAAGACTGCGGCAGGAAAGGGGTTAAGCGATAATGAGAATAAGGGGACTCTGAAACTGAAATAACTGATCAAGTCCTGAATATTATCCAATGTGCTTTTCTTACGCCTCCTGGATTGCGTGGGGGGAGAAGACGCTTTTACGCGTGCATCTTCATACACGAGAGGTTGAGCGGTGGCTTCAATATTTATCTGCACATTTCAATCACAGGAGATTGTAGCCCGGAGCTGATGTTCTGGTGACTTGTTAGGATACAGAATATGCCCCCAGGTCTCTTTCCGCTGCTTTACAGGGACTCTGCAGACGTGACAAGTCTTTTGTTCATGTGTGAAACCTCAGGCACAAACCCATCTATCAATGGTATTCCTGCAATATGCAGCTGTTAACCATTTGTAGACGCCAAGGTAACATCGGTAGCGGGCTGTGCCGTCAGTAGAATGGTTAATCAACGGCACGGGGGAAGAGTTCTGTCTTTATAAACCTCCAAATTTTACTTTAACATGGACATAGAAGGGTTATCTATGGCTGATTATGGCAGTTAAAGGAGAAGTCCGGCCATTTTCAAAAATGGGCAGCTGGCAGGGGCAGGGGAAGTGTAATAACCAGTCCTTACCACTCCCCATGCCTGTATTGCGCCATGAGACCCCTGCCGGAAGGCATTTCCCCCCACGTTGTGATGACATCATGACTCGGGGGTAACTGCCTGCCCCAGTTGATGGTCTGGCTGCTCAACCAATCAGCTTGGTCATTACATTGGCTCAGAAGTGATCTAACAGGCCAGAGGAGGTCCCGGGGTGGCGATCCAGCACTGGATAGGCATGGGTGTCTTATAGATTATTATGGTCCTCCCCTGTCTTTTGAAAAATTATTAGGAGCGCCAGACTTCCCCTTTAATGTGTAGTCATATTTTATTTATTTATTTTGAAAAGGCTTATCCAACTGGAGGTACTGGGGAGTTGGGGGTAGTTTGTCCATTGTGGAAAGCATTGAGTCCGAGGCTGGAGAACGCTTGCTTTTTGGGAGAAGCGGTGGTAGACTGGTGCCCAGTAAGAGTTGCTGGGTGCTGGAAGCCAGGACATATGATGCGGGGACTGGAGGGAGTCATGGAAGCGGTTTCCTGGTGTGAGACTGTCCACTAGTTTGGCTGCAACATTAGCAAAGCCTAACAAAAGTGTCACGGGAACAGATGAGGAACCACATGAGTAAGGCCCCATTCACACATCCGCAGACTGCAGATGTCAAGCAGTAACCGTAAATTGCTGAGCCACAACTTTGGACTGTATGGTGGCTTACCCAGT
This sequence comes from Dendropsophus ebraccatus, assembly GCF_027789765.1. Lineage (NCBI taxonomy): Eukaryota > Metazoa > Chordata > Amphibia > Anura > Hylidae > Dendropsophus > Dendropsophus ebraccatus. Next base: position 6,905,430 of record NC_091465.1, on the reverse strand, counting down.
TTTCTTTTCTTTTTTTTTTTTTTGTGGCACGAATAACATCCCCAGCATAGATCTAGAACGACTACGGATGTGTGTGTGTGTGTGTGTGTGGGCCCATAGAAATCAGTTAGTCCATAATCTGTCTGCAACGTTGATCAATTACGGACAGAATATGGGGATATGTGAAACCTTAAACCCCCTATGCCACAAACCACTCCTTCCTATATGACCTATGATGGTATATCATCATTATACAGTGGATACATGAGAGCGGCAATGAGCTCTGATGGACCTGGCCTTTCTGGGTACAGCACAAGACCGCTGCTGGGGCAATGTATGGGTTTCATCCAAGACCGAATACTGGAGGATTTTAAAGCTGGATCTATAGTGATCAGCTCATCACAGGCTTTTTTTTTTAACCCTAGCCACTCGGCACTGGTGTGTGGATGATGGTGGGGCAGTCCTTTTTTGAAGCGCGCTTGGTTCTCGCACTTGGTAGCAGGCTTTTCCCAAGCACCAGCCTGGCTTGGAGAACTGGGGTCAGGCCCACCACCCTCTAGTGTGACCATATCCCCTCCCCTCTGTGACACAGCTCTATTAGAGTCAATGGAGCCTCATCACAGAGGAGAGGGGATATGGTCACACTGGGGGTGGTGGGCCTACCCCCATGCTCCAATCCGGGCCAGTGCTTGGGATCCACTGGGATCCCAAGGCTGATGCTGAGCGGCTAAGGTAAAAGAAAAAAAAATGATGTGCCTGATGGTATATTCACTTTAAGATGGAGCATCCTCTTTAAGACCTGACATAAAAAAAACCCCACATGATAACCGTGTCAGATGTGTGTCACAATGCAATACAGTATGGAAATAAATGATGAAGCATAATTATTCATCACAGGCCGTGCGGGTCAGGCAGTAGACAGCGAGAGCTGAGCGCCGCACATAGACCCTTCTAGACTCTGCCATTATGACCTTGGATGAACGTACTTGAGTTTTCCGCCAACAATGTTTCCATCGGAGAAGATTTATGTGATCATTGTTCTGCTGACTGACAACATTAATAAGTGAGTTATAGAGGAAACGTATAATACTAAAGGAGTGAATAATCTGCACTTCAAAACACCAACTGCTTATATAGCGCAGTGCAGAAATCCATTGATCTCCGGGCCAATCTCCGCACCTTGAAAGATTTTGAAATGTAAGTGATCCGGATGCCAAACTCTATCTTAATGCCTACTTGACCTTTAAGGTAATTTTGTCGTTTACAAATAATTTACCATTCGTTTTAATTTTTTTTCCCTCTCAAAATAAACAGGGTTTTATATATCAAAATGGCATCTGCGCGCCTCGTAATTTGCCGAGTTGTACGCACGCTTCAATTCAAAGACGTTTCAAAGGCATGTTCCCATTGCCGTGCCTCTATCTGTTGTCGCAGATTAAAATCTGTCTATTTTCCCTCTCCCTGTCCATATCTATTTTCTTCTCCGCTATCTTTTGTCCTTGGTATATCCCGATTCATACATGGTGGAATCTCAAGTACGACTGTGGCTCATGCTACTCAGATGCAATATGCCAATGGGGCCCGGGAGATAAAGTGTCTTTAATAACAGGATGTCCACTCCGTTTATCTTCTCTGACTACACATTTGCCTTCCATAGTGATGTATGCAATTGGTAGGAGATGAGACCTGGCTGTAATTTCCCGGCTATTAGGAGGAAAGAATAGAATTTTATGTCATTTGTTTACCTTAGGATAATCCAGGGCTACAAGAAAATGGCACCCTTGTGTATCCGCCTGGCGAGGCCTCGCTTATCAGGGCACATGGTGATTTTCTTCCTTTTAGAATATAATAAATCAGTGTCCGTTGATTATTGTCCTTTCCTAAGATCTTTATCCAATTTTCTATCACCCCATATGTTCCCCTTTAAAGGGCTAGTGCACCATTTTTTTTTTCTTTCCGAACAACTGGTCCCAGCAAGTGCCAGAGATTTGTAATTTACTTCTATTAAAAAATCTCCAGTCTTCCAGTACTTATCAGCTGCTGTATGTCCTGCAGGAAGGAGTACAATAATCTTGTGAATTATCGATATATTGTTCAAATTGAAACAATAATCGTTTTGTGTAGGAAACGATCAAACAACCACTGATAAATTATTCATTGTTATTAATCGTTTGCCGTTCTCTAATCGTTCAGTGTGACTCCACATCTTTCCTTCATTTGCTGGGATCAGATGAAATAAATCATGGGGCTCCAAACTGCGGCCCTCCAGCTGTTGCAAAACTACATTTCCCATCATGCCTGGACAGCCAAATCCAAAGCTTTAGCTGTCCAGGCATGATGGGAGTTGTAGTTTCACACCAGCTGGAGGGCCGCAGTTTGGAGACCCATGAAATCAATGGTCATAGTAACCACTATCGTTTTGGTGAACGATTTCAGGTTAACGATAAACAATCTCATTTGTGTTTGTGATCATTAAAAATCACTTTGTCTAATAGACCCCTAAGTTATTAACTGTTAAACCCCCAGCTGCCTCAGCACCGATTCTATCGCTGTATTTGTCGATTGATGTACATCATGTGATCACTGCAGCCTCTATGTTCATGCTCACTCCACCGCTATAGTCAGCAATTGGCTGCAGTGTTCACATTGAATGGCAGGGACCACCACAGGGTCAATGCTGGATTATCAGGTAAGTAATCATTGCTGTCTTATTTACAATTATTGACAGTTAGCATCATATGTAACATTCTCCAACAATCCCTTTAAATCCAAAGAATAATGAGATGACTCTGCAGATCTTGTCTCAGTCTACACGGCAAAGCTGAGAAGTGAGCTGCAGAAAATAAAATAAAGGCCATTGGCAGGTGAATTTTTTTGACCCACAAAATCTGCACATAAGAGATGAGCAAAGGTACAGTAGGGTCTGCTCAAACCCAAACTTATTGTAGGTTCGCTCATATCTCATGTATATGTGTATCTCTAAGCCATTTGTTTAGGAGGGTTTGTTTAACACCAATATACTCAATAGTGACTTCTGTATCTTTGGCTTTTTTTTAAGATATAGAATAAAAAATACAAAATAAATATTCCCCATACATGTTATTTGCTACGGGAGCATAAATAACTCGACATCCGTCAAAAGCCGAATTTTCACCATTGCCGCGTTAACATTCAGGAGTCGGATTGCTGCAGTGTGGGAAAAAAATTGTCAAAACCGGCCTGACCTTTGTTTGCTGTGACTGCCCAGAAAATGAATCTCTGTTTAGTATCTACAAGTCAGTGGGGATCTGAACTTTCCCTGTTGAGGTCCTCAGCTCCAGCTGGGACAAACGCTACTCCTGGAAGTCTATTCGCAGTCAGAGGGAGAGTCTCCGTCATTTCCAGCCACATATGCCGGGATGTGTACACGACCATTTGGCTGTGCGCGGCAGACGTCATTTTAGATGCATGCTGCCCTGGAAACTTTCCGCTGTGAGCCGCAATGACAAGAGCTTCTCCCCTGCAAATACACCGAAAGCCGAGCGACTCTATTTGGAATTAAAAAGATTCTGCTGATGATATAAAGAGGTTTGGGGATTGATGGGACTGATCCACCATGCTGGGCTTATGATAAATCACAGACGAAAGGTCAGCAGCAGAAAGGAACACAAATCCAAACCGGACTAGAGGGATGCACAAAGCGGCCACTCATTACCAATATACTGGAACATAGTCACAGACTGCAGTATCCTCGAGCGGCGGTCTTCTCAAAGAGGATCATTACATATATTATAAGCAAATTGGGTGGTGGTGGGGTTTGGGGGAAATATCGTTCAGCTATTCTTCACCCAGGACATTGTATCTAAGTACCACAACCATCTTATTGGTGCCTTGTGGTGTTTAACAAACTTGCCGAACTGTTCGGGTTCAGCAACGATCTTCGAACCCAAACACCTGGCTTTTGACTCCCAGCGGCTGGAGAAGTTAGATGCCGCCCTCAGGGCTGCTTCTGCCATAAGGTGGAATGAACATTCCTCCTCAGGCACAGATTCTGCGGTCCTGGAGGGGGCAGCAAAATGTTCTCCCTGCTGCCATTTTAGTTAAGTTTCACTTAACAAAAATTACAGCGGACGCTCACCTATCCATCCCGCCGCCACCACCCACCGCTGTCTCCATCTGTAACATCACCTGGTTGTCATTACCCCCAGGCTGGCGGAGGTCAAGCCACAGCGGTCAGGTTGCGCGGGCAGGCGGGGGTTGGTGGTGCCAGTTGTTCCGGGCAGCACTAGTACTGGGGCGGCTGCCTGAGGTTTGCCTCAGGCGGCAGAGAGCCCAGAATCGGCCCTGGCTGCCATAGGGCTGACAGGAATACGTGGATATAGTCTATGGCCTATGGCATCTAAAGATGAGCCAATTTACAGGACTGGATCCAGCTTTTCCCAGCACCCAGGAGGAGCGGCACGGAGCGGCAATGAGTTAAAAGGCAGCAGCTGATGAGCGGATGGCAGAGATAACAGAGATAACAGTCTCTAGCTGTAACTATGTTTTCTTGGACTCCCTAGGGCCACATCCAACAATTTAGCAAGTTTACTCAACACTAGCACCTCTCATCAGCTGATCAGTATATATCGTGATCCCCACTTGTTCCTTATAGCCAGAATGTAGTAACTTGTTAGCCAGTCCCGGATACCCGAGGGCCTACATGCCTACAGGGGAGATGATGCAACACATGACAATGGCTGCCATTGGTTAACAATTGGGTATGCTGACTATAGCATGTTTATATAGGGCTCAACTCACAGGGGTTCCAAACGTCTTTGACTAAAAGAGACCGTTCTGGGGCACCATGGAGAGGTATAAATGTGGGTAAAAATTGCAATACACCCTAGAGGGGCTTCCTATGGGCGTTCCATAGTGGAAGGTGAAAATACATTCTCCTGGGGATCTTTTATCTTAGGATTGACTCTTTCGGGTCTTTACAGTTGACCAAATCCTCTTTCTCTTGGCCAACCCGTAGAACGTTTCAGCCGTGGAAGGCGACACATGACGCCTCTGAGACGCGTCGTAGACTCAGACATCTGGCTGAGGTCTCTTGGTCGGTGCAGGAGAGCTCTGTGTTCCTCACAATTCCTCAGAAGGCTGGAACAAAGTAATGAAGGTTTTCTCATTGATTTTATGAGTGAATTACAGGGCATAAGAAAATGAGAATATAAAGACAGGGATCGCTAGGAGAGATAAGGCTCCCCGTCTGGCTGGTGTCACATGCAATTGATTAAGACGATTATGGCAACTTGTGAAAATCGAAGGAACGTTTCTTCTTCTTTCTCTACTCCATCGCAATTTCCATCAAAAATGCCTGCCACGTTTGAAGAATAAAAGATGCCAAAATGAAGGTTTACAACACAAAGCCCTGAGATGAGATTAGGCCTTGTAATTAAGCATTCTCAATCCATCTAATCAGCTTTTACAATCTCCTCAGACCTGCTGTTACTCTCCATTCCCAACTCCCGGCACTTTCTCTAGTGCGTTATAGAGATAAGGCCAGAAAAACATACCCGGTGTGGTTTATTTCCTCACACCAATAAGAGGATGAAACCATAGGGGTATATTTTATCATGCTAAAATTACCTTGGGAGGGAGGCAAGGAAATCAAGAGACTTTATAGCGATCTAAAGCTAGGCAATAAAGCGCACACTCTAAAAAGGAAAGATCAGACCGCGGGTTGGTCGGGGTAGAATAAATCACACTACTCCCACCAGACGATCTGGGGGGGGAGGGGGAAATAAATTTAGAAGAGAATGACCTTGAAGTCTTTAAGTATCTAAAGTATAAACAAAATCAGAAATAGCATTACGCCTCCATGTCTTATGTCTGTGTTCATGTAGGACGCCCGTTCAAGGCGAAATCCCGCTGGAAATAGAGAGCAAATAAGGATCATTTTAATATAGTAATAAAGTTCACGCCTTAATGATTATAATAATACAATAAATAATAATAATAATAATAATAATAATAATAATAATAATAATAATAAAAAAAATAAAAAATAATAATAATAAATAAGTTAATCATTACTATTTCTCCTTGTATGGGATCATTTAGTGACATGTAGCCTATTATATTATATATCTTGTATCTTTGGAGATTAACCCATGGAAGCCCAGCCCCTGGTGATTATAAAGAAGCAATGAAGCAGCTTTGTAGTAGTGACATGTACATGTTATTACCAGACGTGTTATTACGCCTGCTATGGAGAAGTGACAGAGTAGTATCGCTGCACTTGTATGAGAACGTCCATCCAGGAAACATCAATACACAATAACAAATGACAGATCCATTGGCCCGGCCATTGTGTCTTTTGTAGTCAAGATTCGTCATTGTCTCTGGCTGAATCATCTTTAATCCCCAACAAAGACTTTGTCAGATTCTTAAGAAACCTCCGGTTCAGGGTGAATCATTAATTCTGGTCTCTTCTCAATCCTGTCGGTTTCTTTAAAAAGTCATTAAGTATCATTTACCTTTCCGTCTCTGGAGAAGAAGATGAAGATGCATTCATTATGGTTGTGGATTTACAGCTTGTGTGACGGCTTTGGTGGCTATGTGTTAACCAGTGACTGTGAGAGTCCTGGAGTGGACTGTGAGAGTCCTGGAGTAGACTGTGAGAGTCCAGGGATGGACTGTGAGAGTCCTGGAGTGGACTGTGAGAGTCCTGAAGTGGACTGTGAGAGTCCTGGAGTGGACTGTGAGAGTCCAGGGATGGACTGTGAGAGTGTAGGAAAAGACTGTGAAAGTCGTGGAGTGGACTGTGAGAGTCCAGGGATGGATTGTGAGAGTTCTGGAGTGGACTGTGGATGTCCTGGAGTGGACTGTGAGAGTCCTGAAGTGGGTTGTTGGTGTCCTGAATTGGACTGTGAGAGTCCAAGGATGGACTATGAGGGTCATCGGTTGGACTGTGGGTGTCCTGGAGTGGAATGTGAGTGGAGGGTGAGAGTTCTGGAGTGGACTGTTAGAGCCCTGGAGTGGATTGTGAGTGTTCTGGGTAAGCTGGGTCACCTCTGATCAGACACCATGTTGACTGCACACTGACCCATTAGAATGGCATTACACAGAGTCAGCGTCTGTAGTCAGTAGCATCTCTGCCTACTGAAAAGCGTAATAATTCCATATCTATATATATTTCAAATAAGTTAAGAAACTTAATGACCGAACCAGATATTCCTGTTTTGCTTCTTGGTGCGTTCCCGGGAGATGGGGGGAAGGGATCCCTTCTGAATAAGTTAGTTGCCCTGGCAAAGGTCCTTATTGCTAGAAAATGGTTTTCTGATACTTCACCAAGTTTACAGGAGTGGATTGGTTTGGTTGAGAGGGTGTGTAAATTTGAAGAGTATAAAGCTAAATCATGCTCTTTAAAAGCTGTTCATAAACATAAAATAATCTGGGGAAATTGACTAAGGTTGGAATAAATAAATTAATAAATATGTTTTTTTTTTTTTTCTCCCGGGCTCGTTCCTCTCTCCTTTTTCCCCTCTCTCTTTGGGTTGGGTGGGGGGTGGGTCTTTAAATAAATTAATTATTGCAATAATCATTGTTAATTAACTATTTTATGCTGTATGGCTTTGCATATTGGTATATATTTTAGTTTTTTGGAAAATAAAAGAATTTGAACAAAAAAAAAATAAGTTAAGAAACTATAAGCCCGGAAGGGAGTAAAATATCCACTGGTGTAAACTGCCCACAGCAGCCAATCCCAGCTCAGCGTTCAGCCCTGGTAAAATGATAGAGGAGCTGTGATTGGCTGCTGTGGGCAGTTCACACCAGAGGACATTTTACTCCATCTGATAAATCTGGGCCTATAAGTATACAGTATACAGCCAGGGGGGAGGATGTATAACTGCATCAACAATACGATTGGTAACTGGAAAGGCAGCTTCTGTCTGCGAGTTTGCGTGGAACAGTTCATCGTACAAGAGGTTCTGCTGGCTGATATATTGAGAACACAGACACACATATATTTTCCTGGGGGGGGTCACCATGAGATCACATGACCCATACTAGCTGAAATAAATATATATTTACTGGCTAGCTGCTTAACAAATAAAAAATAAATATATAGTGAGTGCTTCCTTAAGATGTTGCACTTGTTGACTATAAAATAAGTGTTAACTATACCTGGAGCTTCCGCCATTACATTTCCCTGAGATATATTGTCATTACAAATACAAGAGGACAAGATTATAAAAGAAATATAATAAGGTCAGTGTTTTCACGCTAAAGCGCCGTCCCCTCCAGCGCCGAGTAGTCACTTGTTATGACATGCGGGCGACAGGAAAGAAGAACATTTTCAGATGAAACAGTTCTAATGGTTTCCAGCGAGATGCATGACTGACGATCAATATGCTTACTGGGTGGTGGAATGGGTCTCAGCAGGTAGGAGACAAATGCAATCCTAAATGTCACTTCCCGAAGATGTGAAATGACACCAGGTAGCAGGATCGGAATCATCATGCAAATTTGGTAGTTGGCAGGAGCGCTGCCTCTCTGAAGTGTCAGGGCACTTTCATTTTGGGACCTATAATTGGCACAGATGCAAGGCGCTTTTATTGGCACTTTTCCTTTACTTGCTCACATATTTTATCCTTCCAGACTCTGTAGCTGGAAGCGATGGGAGAAACGGGAGTTCACCTTGTGATCCGTCTGTATGGCGGGGCACGCCGAGACAAAGCGGATAACTACTCACAGTAAAAAATATCTTTAAAGTATTATATGGGAGAATAGAATAACTGTATCATTTCTCCACTATTCTGTATACGGTGTATGTTACCACTAATAAAGCTGTAAGGAAACAATTCACAAAAATAGCTGTCTAGTTACCTTACAAGATTATTTAAAGGGACTTTATCACCTAAATATTTATAATTTACTGATTGGACAAGAAACTAAACATACATTTTTTTTTCTATTATTTTTATTTTATTTTTCATGATTGTTGCTTATTAACTTTTAGTACATTACCATGTCATCTTGATGGAACTTTTACATGTATGCTTTACAGGAAGGGGCCTGAACATAGGAACAATAGGCGGCTAGTTTAATGCTTTTATTTGTATAGTGCACACAGATTCCGCAAGCACTTTACATAGTTTTGCCAATTATTGCTCCCTGTCCCCATTAGGGCTCACAATCTAAATCCACCTATCTGTATGTTTTGGGTGTAGGAGGAAACCCATGCATACATGGAGAGAACAATTATTCTACGAGGATACAACTATTTTTATACTGCTCTTATAAACAAGAATACGACTACTATAATACTGCTCCTATATACAAGAATATAACTACTATAATACTGCTCCTATATACAGGAATATAACTATTATAATACTGCTCCTATATACAGGAATATACCTACTATAATACTGCCCCCTATATACAGGGATATAACTACTATAATACTGCTCCTATATACAGGAATATAACTATTATAATACTGCCCCCTATATACAGGAATATAACTACTATAATACTGCTCCTATATACAGGGATATAACTACTATAATACTGCTCCTATATACAGGAATATACTACTATAATACTGCTCCTATATACAGGAATATAACTACTATAATACTGCTCCTATATACAGGGATATAACTACTATAATACTGCCCCCTATATACAGGAATATAACTACTATAATACTGCCCCCTATATACAAGAATATAAGTACTATAATACTGCTCCTATATAAAGGAATATAACTACTATAATACTGCCCCCTATATACAGGAATATAACTACTATAATACTGCTCCTATATACAGGGATATAACTCCTATAATACTGCTCCCTATATACAATAATATAACTCCTATAATACTGCTCCCTATATACAGGAATATACTACTATAACACTGCTCCTATATACAGGAATATAACTACTATAATACTGCTCCTATATACAGGAATATAACTACTATAATACTGCCCCTATATACAGGAATATAACTACTATATACTGCTTCTATATACAGGAATATAACTACTATAATACTGCTCCTATATACAGGGATATAACTACTATAATACTGCTCCTATATACAGAGATATACTACTATAATACTGCTCCTATATACAGGGATATAACTACTATAATACTGCCCCTATATACAGGAATATAACTACTATATACTGCTTCTATATACAGGAATATAACTACTATAATACTGCTCCTATATACAGGGATATACTACTATAATACTGCTCCTATATACAGGAATATAACTACTATAATACTGCTCCTATATACAAGAATATAACTACTATAATACTGCTCCTATATACAGGGATATAACTACTATAATACTGCTCCTATATACAGGAATATAACTACTATAATACTGCCCCCTATATACAGGAATATAACTACTATAATACTGCTCCTATATACAGGAATATAACTACTATAATACTGCTTCTATATACAGGGATATAACTACTATAATGAACAAGGATCAAGAAACAGAGTCTCGCACTCACCGGACTGAAGATGCAAGTGGTTTATTTCCGATACATCAGAGTAGGCTAGGCGGGGAGAGGGGAGATGGTGAAGCAGGTGTGTTCAGCAGGAGCAACAAAATGTTTCACGCCTACAGAGGCGCTTCGTCGGGCTAGGACGACGAAGCGCCTCTGTAGGCGTGAAACATTTTGTTGCTCCTGCTGAACACACCTGCTTCACCATCTCCCCTCTCCCCGCCTAGCCTACTCTGATGTATCGGAAATAAACCACTTGCATCTTCAGTCCGGTGAGTGCGAGACTCTGTTTCTTGATCCTTGTTCATTTATCCTGCCTTTTTTGTCTCTGCACCGCCGCTCCACGGTTTGGATACAGTCTGTGTGCTATATACTCTAGTCCCGGGTTTCCCACATTGGGTGTACCTTGTAGTTAGTGCCGGCCGGAACTCTCACCATACGTATAACTACTATAATACTGCTCCTATATACAGGAATATAACTACTATAATACTGCTCCTATATACAGGGATATAACTACTATAATACTGCTCCTATATACAGGAATATAACTACTATAATACTGCCCTGTATATACAAGAATATAAGTACTATAATATTGCTCCTATATAAAGGAATATAACTACTATAATACCGCTCCTATATACAGAAAATATAACTAGTATAATCCTTCCCCATATGTGCATGGACATAACCATTGTAATGTAGCTTTCTATGAAGAACAATATGAAGCAGTTTCTGGCTGGATGAGATGTAATGTTACAGGACACGTGGATGGCGGGTGTTTTCGGGATGGTGATCACATGCATATTACAACTTTGTTCCTTGTTATAATTTTGCTAATGTCACCGGGGAGTTTTTCCGATGAAATATCGTCATCCCGGCACTTTGTATGAAAGTTTTTTACGACTGCTGTTTCTGTTTATGCCTTGTGTTGTTGTATTTCTTTCTGTTCTTGTGTTCGGAAAGCCAATTACTGTGACTAACAGAGCACTGTAAATTTTTGCAAATGCGTATTGCTGTCTCTGTGGGATGCGTGGCATCTCTCCTCACGTGTTTTTATATCACTCCAAAATGAACGGCTTCTGTTTAGCATATGGCTCCATACTTAGTTATCCGCTCGGAATATCGCAGCTCAGGAGTGATTACTTTACAAGACCAATAAATGCTTCATTTTTCAGTTCACAATTAGTTATAAATAGAATGTACGGCCGCTTAAAAACACGAATTTACGTTAAATCGTCGACAATCAATCAACGTAAAGAGTCAACAAGCTTCACAACTTTAGGGTGAGGTTTACCAATCGGAATTCAAAGGCAGTGTTGGAGATTTGTTACTATACCGTCTCTTTTAGAAACAGCACCTCCCACCTGCATGGCCGTGTCTGGTATTACAGGCTCAGTAAATGGGGCTGAGCTGCAATAGTAGACATAGCTGATAAATAAGAGGGGCGCTAGCATAACAGCAAAGCCCCTTCCCTTTATTGTTTACACCTTTTGTTTCAGCTAATATTTTTGTACTTTATAATATGGAAATTCGATGGGGGTCTATTGCATTGTTTTTATACGCCTATTGTTTTAATACATGTCATATGGCTGCTTAAAGGAGTTTTCCACTCATAAATAACATTTGATATGTTGACGCCCATGGTGGGACTAACAATTCCTTCCATACTTGTTATTATCTATTCCGTCTCCTTCTCCCAGTTCTCAGCTGCTGCTTTCTGCTGTAGACACAAAAATCTGTGCGTGAGCCCTTCTCTCTGTCTCCCTCTCCTCCCCCCTCCCTTCTGAGATAGCTGATGTAAATAAGTCCCTGGCAGGCTTTATCTGCAACTTTGTAATGCCAGGTGGGATAATCACAATGAGTTCAACAGCAGCTTGACCTCAGATTAACCCTTTCAGCATTAGGCCATGTTCACACAACGTGAAACACTGGCCGTTCTGTGACCCCGCCGTGTTAGTGAATATGATCCCGATTATCATCATTTGTGCTGAATTGGGAGGCGGGCGCATCTGTGTTCCAATTCTCCATAGCCGACAATGGAGAGTGCGGCCGGGATTCCTTCTGAATGCAGTGCACGCAAGTTTTGAATTAATCACAGCCGCTGTTGCAAATCAGCAACAATGGCTGTGATAAATACAAAACTTCCCTTGTGTGAACATGGCCTTGTGTGAACAAAGAAGCTTTAAAGTTGGAGATACAGCCTGCCAGGGACTTGTTTACAACAGCCGTCTCAGAAGGGAGGGTGGAGACAGAAAGAAAAGCTCACGCACATAGATGTTCGTGTCTTCAGCAGAAAGCAATAGCTGGAAACTGGGAGGAAGGAGACGGAATAGACAATAACAAGTATGGAAGGAATTGTTAGTTATGTATGAATGGAATACCCCTTTAAAGTTTTCTTTTTTTTTTTTTTTTTTTGCAGTTGTTGCAAAACTTTCAATCTCATCATGTCCATGATGGAAGTTGTAGTTTTGTAACAACTGGAGAGCCGTGGGTTAAATTTAAAGTATGAAGTAATAAATAGTATTAGGAAATCTACTGAATACTGTGTTATTGGTCAAATGTATAAAGAGTATACAGTCATCTCCCCCTAGTGGTGGCTGCAGTCAGACATGAAAGTATCATTCAGATTCACATCTATGCCGTTAGCCATAAGTAAAATGGGAACATACAATTGCACTTCTATATATTTTAAAGGGGATGTGTTAGTTCAGAGCTGCAGTTATAAAATAATAAATTATGTTCTGTTTACCAAACATGAGTGTTATTAAGGTTGGAATGAGCTTAAGCATGCATACCTCCTCCCTCCCCCACCCTTCATAATCTGCATAATTAATGTATAGGGCTCAGTGCTGAAAGACAAGCATGGTGGGTGGAGGAGGGAGCAGGCATGCATGCTGCTGCTCAGCTTTGACACTGAATAATTCTAATATATAATATATAATAATTATAATTCTATAATTTTGTAAGCAGCCAGCGGTTATAGATATAATTCCCCCCCCCCCCCCCCCCCCCCCCCCCCCCTATTATCTATCTGGCTATGTCTGCAGCTCTGACCATAAAACAGAGTTGACAGATTCCCCTTAAGTTATAAAACACATAAAATATCGCCTTTCAATTAAATAATACTTATTTTAAAGCTGATAAACTAGTAAAGAGATTTACAGTCCACGTGGGGCGGCCCCGGCCCTCTTTATAGGAAGGAATCCTTATTGAATTCCCTGGATATGAAGCAAAGGTCAATACCGGCCACCGCCAGCTCGCCATAAGCGTTTTCCTCCTCTACGTTCCTTAGGTTTTTCAGAACACAGCGAATCCCCGGAGCCGTATATCAGCAGCCAAGGAGCACTTATTACTTACAAGATCTTCTTTTATACCTATCATTGACACATTTAATTCATTAGCTACAAAATCCACAAGTAAATGTTTGCAGGTCATAAAGCATGGAAGGAGATCCAGCCTGTGGCAATAAAACCGGAGAAATTATGCTTCACTAAATGGAGGAGATTGCTTCTCGCTCGCCACTTTTCCCGACCCTGCCGCTTTTCATCATAAATTTGTTCGGTATTTTTTCATCTTGCCGCCACTTCATTTCCTTGTGGTTTTTCTTCCAGGCCACAGAATGGTTCCATGATATTGTACAATCGGAAGAAGGTGAAATACCGGAAAGATGGATATTGCTGGAAAAAGAGAAAAGATGGGAAAACAACCAGAGAAGATCACATGAAGCTCAAGGTCCAAGGAGTGGAGGTAGCTGCTTTACCGTTACTGTTACTGGGGTTATGCGGCTCCATCGGGGGGCGCTGTTGTTGTTTTTTTTTCCCTAAGCTCTGTTGTTATTAGATGGAGTTGAAAAACGTTTGAGGTTATATAAAGTTATTAAGGAAGTTTTAGATTCTTAATACTGTAAATATTTACTGCTTATAACTCCATATAAATCTGGGCTAAATACGGAGGCAATATATATACAATGCCCTAATAGATTAACATAGAGGATATTAGGATAAGAAGGAGGGGTCCACTACCATCTATGGGCCCTATTATACAGAGCAATAATCGACCGAATTAGGCTGATCCCGTCGATTATCGCTCCGTGTAATAGAGAGAAGGATCATCCGATAATATGATCCGCTGATCGTTTCTTTAGGTCCTGATCCAAAATCATTGGGCGTCAGGTGGGCATGGCTACATGTTATAGCGATGCGCGGCCAATGGCTAGAGACTGAATAAACTGTTCTAATTTACCCTCAACTTGCACTCTCTCTCTTTACTCTTGGCGCACGGCTGCAGCTTCAGAGCGGCCTGTCTGGGCTGACAATCACTGACGGCTCAGCCGCTCAGCCAATCACTGACAGCTCAGTTGCTCAGCCAATCACTGACCGCTCAGCTGCTCAGCCAATCACTGACCACTCAGCCACTCAGCCAATCACTGACGGCTCAGCCGCTCAGCCAATCACTGACCACTCGGCCGCTCGGACAATCACTGACCACTCAGCCACTCAGCCAATCACTGACGGCTCAGCCGCTCAGCCAATCACTGACCACTCAGCCACTCGGACAATCACTGACCACTCAGCCACTCAGCCAATCACTGACCAGGAGAGAAGGCAGAATGCAAGGAGAAGACAGAGAGCATGGAGAGGTAAAGTAGAACAGTTTAGGCCAAGGGCTGCACAGACAGAACAATCATTGAGCCGTGTAATAGGCTGATTTAGCAGTTTGGTGCTCGATTACATTATTGCTCGAGCCCCCATTGGCCATGTAATTGGACCCTACCTAGTTTGGTGTTGCAGCTCAACCCCATTTACGTAAAGAGTTGCAGTACCAAATACAGCCTTTGGACAAGGGTGGCACTATTCTTGGGTTTGGGGGTGGGGGGTGGGGATTAATTAATAATTAAAGAAATTTTTTTAAAAAAAAAATTCATAGGTAGTCACTAACCTTTTAAGAAACTTTTTAGGATACATTGTGAACACTTCCAGTAACATCACTATTTTTGGTCCTTAGCATTTTCTAAAACTTTCTCCTCCACAGGCTTCATTCAGTTGTTCCTGATGTAGCCGGTGTAAAAAAGCCTCTATGATGTCTCTCATACAGTGCTCCCCTCACATGGTGCTGCAGTATGGATGACATTATAGAGCAGTACTGATCAGTGTATTCTATGAAGAGTTCACAGGAATGAGGTATAGCACATACTACAGCTTTCAGCAGCCTCTCTGTGTGTCCCTTTGTATGTCCCACAATGTAGCTAACACCCCAATTCCCCCCACCTACCCCCGGACTCTTCATAGAATTCTATGGGCAATGGGCAGCATGTAATCTAGTCCTTTGGTGAACTCATCAGCCTCCGTATAACTCTACTAGACATGGAGTATTATCTGCAGTAAATATTTACATTGTGAAATCTTCTGTTCTGCACTTTTCTACAATTCTCCATTTCTTGCAAACGCTGAAGAACAACAAATTTTAGATGTTTTCGAAAGTTTGACTTTAAGTTTGTGCACATGAAACAGCGATAAAACTGGCCGTACATACTGTCCATATACCGTATCTATTGTATTGGTGGGTGATATCACAACATTGCCCCCCATCTACAATCATTGTGGTGATGGTCTCCCTGGTATCACTGCTCCTATGGATATCTACGTGATAGAAGTCTTTCCTCTATATTGGGAGCCTGAACATCCTGGCTGAAGCTTTCTTCATTTTGCTGAGCGCTGTGGTGTGCGGTTTCCTGGTTTCTATATAGAACATGATGACAGATGCCAGATGTAATATTGTGATATCCTCCGTGATGGATCTGTCCAGATTATGTTACAATGTCTCCTGTATCCGAATACCTAAGAACAGTAACTGATCTGTAAGGAAACATTAAATGTAATGAGATTCGTCCGTGCATCGAGGTAAAGTGAAGCTGGAGGAGGCTGTTTGAGGGTCTTCCATTGTTCTACATAGGATGCAGGATTTGGAATTGGAACCATCATAAGTATAAAAGTTTTACATACTTTGACTATGTTCCCACTATGGGAATGAGCTGACATTTATCAGGAAAAGGTGCCAATCTATTGTTAAAGATGGCTGCAAATAATGATTATGATGTCAGATACTTTTTCCCGTTTCCGTAGTGGGAACATAGGCTAATGGTGACTGATAGCTGAGTGATGGAGAGGTTTCTGAGGGAGCAGGAACCTAGCTTCAATACCACAGGAAGATGGTGTCATAATGGCTTACTCCACGTCTCGTATTGTACGGATGCTACTGAAGCCCTGTAGTGGGTGGAGTGTTTCCTTGCCCGGCACAATGTATCAATATCACAGTGGGAGCCGGGAAACTGTTTGAATCTCCACTGCACTGTAATGACACGGACAAGCGTCTCTATCTCTACAATGCCGCAGAGATTCAAAAGCTTCTAGTATAATACTGATACATTGTGTCGGGCAGGAAAACACTCCACTACACGGCTTCCCCAACCAATGGCATCCGTAAAATCAGAGACGTGGTAATAAGCCCTAACTGGTGAACACCAAATGTGTCTATGAGTCTTGTAGAGCTCTTCACCATTCAGCTGTTTTGGTATGTACTCAGTGGAACAAACTTAGAATAGTCTCAAAACATTTATGCTTAGTATTGATTCCCAGCGGTGCACACAAACGGTAAGTACGATGGGTCATCCCCCACAACACCTATGAGGTATCTTCACTTCTTTTGGGTCCTGCAGCCTCCACCCCACTGGGATGCAGTGTGCTCACCATCATATCACAGGATAGAGCCAGGATAGCGGCTACCTGGAGTAGAAAAAACTCAGGAGTGGTAGTTAAATTATGTCTCCAACAGCAGACCCAACGTTGCCCTCCTATACCATTGGTGAAGACTTCTCCAGTGCATAAGCTATGGTAGTTGTCATTTCAAAGTCCAGGGACCACTGACAGTAACATTTTTTTTTTTTACCTATTGGGTTTGGCTGTGAAATTGAGTTCTCTGTTCATGAATTCTCTATGGAAAAACTTATTGAAGTCTGTCTGAGTGGACAAACCCTAGAACATATCAAGAAGACAACAAAAGGGTCACAGCAAATGACAAAAAGGATTGACCTAATGGTTGCAGATGGTATTACAGTTCCACTCCGGAAAGCAGGAAAGGTCCTACCACTACTGCTCTCCAGCACTCCAGCGCTCCATTTCCTTCTTCTGCCCATCTTAGCTGTTACTGCGGAGACGAGAGGGGTGGGAGCATGTTGTCGATATTACACATTGGGCAGCCATTAGATGTTGCATATGGGTGTGGTTTTGCCCCTTCCGATGCCTGCAGCGTCCACAACATCCTCCCGCACCCCCTCTCATCTGATGAAGTATCAGCACAGACGGGCAGAGGGAGATAGTGGAGCGCTGGAGAGCAGGGGAGGTAGGACCTTTCCAGCTATCCGGATATCCAATTTAAGTGAATTGGTATAAGTTGCAATACCAAACACAACCAATATACTTGAGTAGCGCTGTTTCTTACAGTGAGTGCACCTTTTGATTCTAAACTTGCACAACTCCTTCATAATATTTTTCGAATAGGAGACTGTCATTCATATCCTTCATTCCCCTTTCTATCCCATATCTAATCCCAGCCATCCCCGCACCAGTGGAGCCGGCTTCTTGCTTTGTACTATATCCGTTACTCGCTTTGTATTCTGAGTCACATAAATTATATAATTTTTTTTTACTACATTGCGCTGAAGTTGCTCTCTGAAAAATGTGTGTTGAGTCCCGCTGTGTTGCGTCAGAATGAGTTATGCAGGTAACGGCGCCTTTGATTTACTCTCTTTTCTTTATATATAAGTGATGAATGTCGTGCTGGTTTGGTGATGCGATTTAAAGGTATAACACGGATACAAGTGCGCGTTTAGCTCGCCGGGTTTTATTATTTTTTCGCAGTGAACCATAGTGTTGTATTAAACGTACACAATTATTGTTCATTGTTTTATAAATCTGCTTTTCAAAGACCATCTCCTACTGCGGAGGTGCCTTTCATGATCGCCGTCCTAGAACACAGCCCGAGGACAGAGCGCGCGTTCTGCCAGCTTGTCTTATTCATATACATTGGTAAAGTAAGCTGGGGTATTATCAGACTGTGTAATGAGCTGGGGGAGGGGTGGGCCGTGACTTAATAGCCAATTTATAATTTTATTCAAAATGTTTTTGTACATTTTTTAATAAAATCATCCTGAGAATTTATAACACCGATAATAAAGGGAACCTTTATGTTATAGAGCCGTCTGAGATATAGAAAACATATAGGAAAACATTTAATGGGATTAGGAGTCCAGTGGGCGGTCCTGTATACATGCTCAAACAGGAAAGGCCGAATGCCAATCACCACAGGAAATCCCATCACTCCTGACAATTGTTGCCTAAAAAAAAGTTTGTAAAACTTTGTCAAATGGGAAGGGAATAGAGTCAATTTTACCCAATACTCATTTGCAGCTGGCGGCGGGGCCCTCACTGATCGCTGTGGCTTGAAATGCGCAGTTGCCAAAGGTCCAGGAACACTTGCTGCTAATTTACAGAACTTTTATTTTCTAAATTTCTAGGCGGATCATGCATTGTAATGTCGGTCTGATTCCTGTAATGAATAAGATACGGCATTGTTCTATGTGGGGCTGACAAATGAAACATTATAATTCATCCAAAAGAATGGTGGCGGAAGGTTGGCTGGAACTCTCCTCCGTGCCCATTCTGACCTGCGGCTCCCCCTCTAATTATACCTCCGCATGCAGAGACCGTTCCTTAGGATTAATCCTTCATTTGCCTTGAATTTAAATATTCCCTTAGTGCATACTGATGATGTCATTATCATTTCTGGCTTTTTCCTTTTTTTTCCCCCACATTCTCAGCGCTCAGACTATCATACTATACCGAAAGTTTATGGGTATAATTAAGCATTTACATCTAGTCATCGCTGTCTGTAAGCTTGTATAGTAAAGGAATATCTCGGCACTCACCAAGTTCTTATTGTTCTTTTATTGAAGTGTCACATCTTACAGGTACAAATAGGAGAACGCAGCGTTTCGGCTTGTGGCCTTCATCAGCTCCTGGAGCCTGGTCCACTAGAATACTATAGGATTCTTCTGGGGACCTAGGTAGTAACCCAGGGATGGGCCCCAATAGTCTAGCTTTAGACGACTCCTTCTGGAGGTGACCTTAGACCAATCACTTGCCACTAGGGACTATTTTTATGGGATGACTTACTCTATAACTAGTGTTGAGCGAACATCAGAGAAGTGTCTGGGTACGGCCACATACTCTTAGGGTCCTATTACACTGAGCGATTTTTAGCGATTAACACCTAACGATGAACGATCGCAAACGAGATTGTTTATCGTTAACCTGAAATCGTTCACCATATTACATAAAACGATAATCGTTAGTTACGATCGTCACTATGATCATTTTTGCGATCGTTCCTTTGATCGTTTATTCCTTCTGATCCCAGGAAAACAATGGACAATGTGCAATTACACTGAACGATTAGTGAAAAAACGCTGAACTTGAGCGAACGAACGTGGAATTACAGCGAACGATTAACGATAATTTTAGGTTCAGATCTAAATAAACGATCAACGACATACGAACAATGTTTCGATCGTTGCCTGCAATTACACAGAACGATTATCATTTAAATTTCAACGATTTAATGATTATTCGCACGATAATCGTCCCGTGTAATAGGGCCCTTACTTGGCATCTGGAACATTTGGAGGATTCCCTAGGGAGTCCATAGGTCGTTTCCATGTTTTCCTGGCAGCCCTAGGGCAGCATCCAATTTTTTCATCAGAAATTAAGAGTCGAGCCATGTGACCGAACCAGGGTACTTTTATGAAGTTCGCTCAACACTCCCTATAACCTATGAGATCAAATTGATGATGCAGTTTGCCCTGTGTGTGCAATGCAATAATAAGAATGCACACCTGTATAGATGGAGGCCTGGCCATTTAGATTCATGGTCTTGGGTAAGCCCAAAGAATCTCAGATTGATGTGGGTTCAGGTAATAATTCAATTTTATGCAATCTGTGTGCAAAAAAAAAAAAAAAAAATCTTAATAAACCTGAGCCAACTTTTTGTAATTTTGGATGCAGTTTTGAAAGTGACTGGACATGCTGACCCACATTGAATCACACAGGCATAAAAGCTCAATAAACATACAACCTATTGATATAGCTTTCATTCTAGGGTTCACTACTAGTGTTAAAGGGGTTATCCAGCACTACAAAAACATGGCCACTTTTCTCCCTACTATTGTCTCCAGTTCAGGTGCAGTTTGCAATTAAGCTCCATTTACTTCAATGGAACTGAGTTTCAAAACCAACACCCAAACTGGAGACAACAATAGGTGGAAAGGGGCCATGTTTTTGTAGCGCTGGATAACCCCTTTAAGCAATCACTTAAATGCTCAAGTGCCTGTTACTTGAGTCCAGTATTTTTCAATGCTCCAGAGTCGAGTTAAAAACCCTATTGAAATCAATAGGAAATTCAAGCATTTAACCAGGCCGAGCAGAGGGTGCCTGGTTAGTCTATTACATTTTTTCCTTCTAATTTTTGTATATTTTAGCCGTCAGTTATTGAAGGTGTATGGCCACCTTTACCTGAGCATCACAAGGAGCTTGGTTGAGCATCAAGATGAACTGAGCACCCCGATTCTCGGTAGAGCTCTATGCTCCCTCAACATAATAAACTACAGTTTATCCAAATTGTAATACAGCTATGATCTGACTGGTATCAGTGAGGTCACATAGGATCTACAGCCTGGGAGCAGCACGTTGGGAGCTGCTGGGGTTAATATATTTAGAGATTGTGCCAATAATAACCTTCTATCATTGTTCACTGGTAGTTGCCATGGAAGCCAGGGGGCAGCAGAGAGCACAATGGCTTCTCCCATTGTAAAAGGAACACAATGATAGGGGCAACATTTAGAAACAAAATGATGACTGTTTGGCCGATGTTTTGCATTGGCGACGTAGGAGCGTCTACCGGACAATAGCCGTTAATATTAATCATGGTTGGAATTGCTCCTTAAAGCTGGAGCTGTGAAGGCGCCGAGCGGTGGGACTGATTTTAATTCCGCCCTTGTTTTCCAGGCATTGTTTAGCAGTTGTATTCGGTCTAGCGGCATGTCAATATAGCCGGCATACTGTGCTCTCAACCCTGATGAAAAGGCCGCACTGTATTAGCCTACAATTATTCCTTTTGATTATGCCGTTCTGGAGTCACATCGGGGGCAGCAGTCTGGTAAACTGTCATTTGCAGACAAACAGATTGTAGCTCAGTAACATAAGGAGAGAGCCGAGATGGGTGAGAGAATTTATCTCCAGCAAACACTGATTTGTATTCAGACGCGCTGTGAAAAATGAGACTGATATGTGAGACAATTAAATGAAGCGGAGAGAAATCTGCAAGGTTGCAAGAATCTGCAGACCCTGTGATTTAGGCGCTGACATTTATCATCAGGCGAAGGGTTAGGAAGGGTGGACGCACGGGTGCTCTCCACTTAAAGGATATGGCCTGGATGAAAAGGGGACAGATATGTTTGTTGCCTAGTAAAGCTGTTACTTTGTCGCTGTGTGCAATGTGCAGGGGATCCCTCGAAGAGTCATATAAAGCTGGAGCCAGACGAGTACTTTGGCTCACGTTTTTTTATGCAGCAGCCGTCTGTGGGTAGCCGTCCATAGGAATTAATGGCTTTACATTATTAAAGTGGCAGGCGACCATACCCTTCCATGGCTTGGCCAACCAAAATTAACCATTGGGTGCCAGGGACCTGCTAACGGTGTCATCACAAATTCCATGTGAAATAACATTAACTAGTTTTTAGGGATCTCAAAGCTTCTACATCTCATGTTGCTGTTTTCTTTAGACTTGATTTGGTTGGAATATATTTAGTCCCAAGTTCTGAGCTCTTTAATGCCAAGACAACATAATATCGAAGTGATGGGAACATGTATAGCTATGGGTAAGCAGATGATAGCTTGGGGGAACAAGAAGCCTCTTGTTTTTTTGCGGTGTGAGGTTACAAGTATAAATTCTGGACAACACTAAAGTCGTCTGCTAAAGCGATCACTCTATGGAAATGCTGCAAGTCCCATAGTCTTGAATTGCAAATGTATTGCAATGCAAGTCTATGGGACCTCCAGCAATTCCCCATTAGATGCAAGCTATGGAATCGTCCTTGAAGGTCATGTGATCCTTCTTATTATCTGCAAGCGATTCCTTTAGAACAAATCTCAAAAGTTTGGAATTAGTCAACACCTTTGAGGAAATTGGAACTAATGAAAGTCATGTTGAATCTCTAGTAGCTACACCCCTATATAGGGGTGGACAGGGAATATGGTAAAGTAAGTAAAGGGGAGAAGCCGTGGTACTGATTGTCCTTGGGGTGGAACCTCTGAACTCCTATTATTACCTCTGGACTACTATTTATTTGTTTGTAACTCCACATACCTTCTGTTATCTTAACTGTTCCTGAAAAAGTCCTCAATGCATGTGCCGGGATACACAAATGGAGATTTTACTGATAGAGAGGGCAAAATGAGGCAATTAACTCAAATTAACAGATAGATATCTGCAAATGAACCTATGTAGTTTTTGAATCGATAGTAGGCCGAGATCCATAGTCCTTATAGATCCGGGCCGCTGCGCAGTTACAGTGGATCGGCAAAGACAATTAGCAGGATAAAGCATTTCTGGATTCATCGGGATACCAACTAAGAACAATAATAGAGATAAAAGTAATACTAATAATAATAACAATAAAAATAATAATAATCAAGACTATAAAAGGTCAAAATTAAAATGAAATTGTGAACATTTATGGTAATTTTGCTATCATTTATTTTTAATTGGAACCTGGATTCTCGTAGTTTTTGGACAATCAGATACTATTATCATAGTGTTTGGTTTCTTAGTGCAGTTTTGGAAGGTGGCCCAGAAGCTTCTTGGATGGCTGAACACCTTCAGAGCTGATCTATAATTCCTTTCCCTGGAAATCTCCAACCCAAGAGTTGGGGTGAATAATCAATAAATGATCGACCTTTACATGAAAGAAAAAAAATCATCGTCATTTCTGGAAAAAAGACCAAGGGGGACGTTTATCAAGGGCTTTGTGCCTATCTTTAGGTGAATAATTAGATTTTTTTGCCCAGTTATTAATATAAGTTCTATTTCTGAACCAATCTTCCACAGACGAATATTTTCTAGATGTAATTTTTTTTTTTTTTTTTTTGAGTATTCATCCAAAAATTTCTATAATCCGGGAAAAAATCCCACAAACTGGTGCAGGCTTACGTCTGGTCAGTACCAAGTGAATTTGTTGTAACAATTTTTTGAAAATATTCTACAAACATTTTGTTCAATTAGTCCTATTCGGCTGAGTAAAGAAACGGACTAATAATCTGTAGAAAAATCACGTTTTAGACTCAATAGTAACGATCCCCCCCAAGACTTTCAAAAATGGTAAAAATAAACACCAAGGAAACCTGTTAAAGGAATTAAAGGGGTTGTGCCAAGAATATAAATTATTATTTTTTCACATAACTGATGGGTGAGTGTTTGACTCTTGTGACCCCCCCCCCCCCCGACTGATCAGGAGAATGAAGAGCAACTGTCCACTAGGTGAATAGAGTGGCAATGTCTATGGATGGCCTTGGTTCCATTCTATGGGACTTTTAAACATTGCCAAGTTTACGGTTCAGTGATGTTCATAAGTTGATCATGTACAATGCTGCTCTATTCACCGAGAGACAACAGACATCCGTGCCCATAAACACTGGAGGTCACAGTGGTCGGAGCCCCATTGAACAGATACTTACCTCCTATCCTATGGATAGGTCATTCATTTTAATCATTAAGCAACCCCTTTTGAAGACAATGGTATTGGAATACCCAAAAATGACACAAAGTTCAGTAGCAGCACTAGATAAATCTCATAACAATTAGGCTATGTTCACACAGCGTAAAAGTACGGCCGTTGTTGCCATAAGCAACAACGGCCATACTATGTACGGTGTGGAACACTGCCTATTCTTCTATGGGATCCCGGCCGGAGCATATATACTTAGTATACGCTCCTGCCGGGATCCCATGCAGTGCCGCAAAAAAACTGACATGTCAGTTTTCTCCGGCCGCAATTCAGTGGATTGCAGCTGCAGAAAGACCTGTCAGTTCAAAAATGAAGCGAGCGGCTCCGGACGCTTGTTTCATGTGTGCTATGAGAATTCTGATGCGGGCGCATGCTGATGCACCCGCATGAGAACACTACGGCCGGAAGGATCATCCGGCCGGTACTGCAGTATTGGCCGGGATGATCTTTGCAGAGACCGGCCGTTTTGTGACCCGGCCTGGTCATGGAATGGCCGGTCTCTTATGTAATGTGAACATAGACTTACACATAAGCACATGAGAAAATGCATAATACAAGTGAAGACTCTCCAATTCCTCAACAACAACAAAAAAATCTTTATTTACATCTTTAAATGAAGCAGGGTCATTTTGGGTGTTTTGCAATCACCCTTATTCATGGATGATAAGTCATTCATAGTATATAAAGGAACTATCTATGTCCTTCCAATGATCACCTGACTTGGTGATTACCTTACTCCCCAGTATAACGGTACCATATGAAACAGGAAAGACATATATCTTTCCTTTATATATTGTGATTGGCTTCTCAGCCATGACTAATGGTGTTAACAACACACCCGAAACACTTCGGTTTTATTTGAGCTGTAAATAAAGATTGCTTTTATAGATTTGCAAAAAAAGAAGAATAAAAAAGAAGCTCCACAATATATCCAAGTGTTTGGATATTACACTGAGCTCTGTTGGATGAATAGCGAGAACCAAAATTTCAGGTTCAGCAACATTTGTCCAGACCTGGGCGCTCGGCATTTGATTTCCAGTGGCTGGAAAAGTTGGATTCTGTCCTAGGGTTGCTATGATGCCTAGAGCTGTTGTCCAGGACTTCCTAGGGCGGCATACAACTTCTTCAGCTGCTGTGGGTCAAATGCCAAGCCTTTGGGGTAGAACCCAGACTTTGGGCAAATGTGCCCATTGCTATTTGTGAGCAAAAAGAGGCTGCGTTTTACCATGCAGCACTGCCTAGGCAAGACCATCCCTCAAACCTTACTATCAGAGCAAAAAGACTTGTGGAAGCTATGAACGTGCTTCCTTTGTAATCCAGACAAATCTGTTGACTTCTGAGGTGGTCGAATACTTTCGCAAGGCGCCGACATTGATCTTCCTGAGGTCAGACGATGTTTTAAGAACTTTTTTCTTAATATATTTAATTACTCAGGTCTTGCAAAAATTACCGAGGAGCACAGCCAGCAGACGCATCTGCATACATTACCTCCTAAGCTTTTAGAAACACCAAAATCCCCAAGTACAGGTGGGGAAGTGAAATATCAATTCTGTATGCAGAAATGGTATTTAATTATCAGCACAGGAGTCCCTTAACATTATTACAGATTAGCCCGCGAGGATGTGTATGGAAATGTAAGGGTATTCAGTTACAGCATAAATCTTACAACACTGCTCGAAAAATCCACAGAGGGGTTTCGAAGGATTTTCAACAACCCGACCTCCGTCTTAATGTTGTACATTTAGATCGTACACAGAGAACTCAGAACTGATATGTTGCAAAATCAAACCCTTGAATTGCAGGGTACAGCGCACTCCGCACGTTTCCATATTGATCTGAATTCTAATTTATACGGCTGCTGTGTAACTTTTATAGGGAAGGGAGAAAAAAAAAATAACACAAAAAGGTCCCAAGCAAAATGGATTGTCATTTATCACAATGAGCCGATCCCGGGGCTTGCTTGCCTTTGTAATGGTCGGAAAATTATATAGCGCTTTAGTTATCTATTTCTTTCTTCTTTGCAAAAAAAAGCACTAAAATCATTTTCCTGACATTTAACAGGAAATAAATGCAAAAATGATTTGTATTGTTATTTATATGAAGCGTAAGTAAAGGGAACAATTTCTGAAAATAGCATAAAGAGACAGCGGCGAATCATTGTTTGCTAGAAAGGAGAGAATGCCGGGGCCATGGAGGATGGGAAAATATGTCAGGAAAGTCATGGAGGTTGGTAGAATATGGCAAGGTAGTCATGGAGTATGGAAGAATATGGTGGAAAAGTCATAAATGATGGGAGAGGATGGCCACAAAGTCATGGAGGAAGGAAGAATATGGTGGGAAAGTCATAGATGATGAGAGAAGATGGCCACAAAGTCATGGAAGATGGAAGAATATGGTGGAAAAGTCATAAATGATGGGAGAGGATGGCCACAAAGTCATGGAGGAAAGAAGAACATGGTGGGAAGGTCATAGATGACGGGAGAAGATGGCCACAAAGTCATGGAGGATGGAAGAATATGGTGGGAAAGTCATAGATGATGGAAGAAGATGGCCACAAAGTCATGGAGGAAGGAAGAATATGGTGGGAAAGTCATAGATGACGGGAGAAGATGGCCACAAAGTCATGGAGGATGGAAGAATATGGTGGGAAAGTCATAGATGATGGAAGAAGATGGCCAGGAAGTCATGGAGGATGGAAGAATATCGTGGGAAAGTCATAGATGATGGAAGAAGATGGCCACAAAGTCATGGAGGATGGAAGAATATGGTGGGAAGGTCATGGATGATGGGAGAAGATGGCCAGGAAGTCATGAAGAAACTATCTGAACTAGATAGCCTTACCACAGAGTAAAAAATTTTTCTGATTTGTTCTGGACTAGTCTCCGGTCAGTCCCTCTTTACATCCAGCTTACATGTGGTAAGTACCTTCTCTTTCATCCCTGTGCCATATAATCAAGATGGAATCCCAATAAAAGGGACATCTTGGTTGTGCACAGCTCCACCCCTCCCTTCTCCCCCCACTCGTTCTACTAATCGCACATGGTCTGACCCAGACCAATAAAAGCTTTTGACTCATCTCTATGACAACAGTTTTTTTCAATAGAATTTCAATGGACAAACTTATTTCCATATGTCCTGTTATTCTATCAAGATGTTCTATCCATTAGCTACAGCGAGAAGTTTTTGCACTGGAATCAGTCTGTATGTTTGGTGCTAACGTGGTGCTGACAGAACCATAGACTTGAAAAGGCCAATTGTAGCCTATGTCCAGTCCATTTACCAAAAGAATAGACTGTGTGAGAGGGGCTCAATAGTTTGTTGGCCCACCATGGTTAGCCCATCCATGTATTGTGTGGTTGACCCTTTATCTCATTTCCCCATACAGTGGCAGCCAAGTTTTCTGGCCATGAACTCACCCCCCACCTTGACAAACGTGTCTTTTTTCAACCTTACTATCTAAATATGTATGCAACAATGCAAAGAGACAATCACTTTAAATAGAACTCTAAATACTTTGGCTAGCTTTGGAGACATTTCTGGAATAAGGATATCTGTGAGGGTCAATACTCCTAAGTTATAGGGGAAACTACAACCCCCATTGTGATTTGTCTCTAGCTGTCGTAACATACTAGACATTGACATTTCACCACAACTGGGGAGTCACATTTTTCAGAACAACGGCTTGTATGATAAGTGACAGGCATAGTCAGTACAACACCATACAACACAGTGAAGTTGCTGCATATGACAGTGAGGGAGCCGACGTGTCTGCGATGGTGATGACACTGCAAATGAGGAGGAGAAAAAAAAACTTCCAAGAAAGAAGCGGAATAAATGATAGATGAATGCTGATTACTTGGTTTATTGCCGTAATCTCCTAGTTGTTGACATCAGCAGTTACAATGACAGCAGTTTACAATAGCTGCGGTCTGGCGGGTGCCATCTCCTTCCGGGGGCTACAGAATTAAGGCTGATCGATCAACAGCAAAAACCTCATTGTGCTCTAAAAAAAATCCTAATGTTGCAAAGCAAATGTAAGATTTCCTCAGGAATAACGCTTTTATTATCACACTTTGACAAATCTTAATTGACCCCGAGCATGTAAAATCATAGACGACATGGTACCTGTCACTGCTTATAATCTCCTCGTGGAGCTCGGCGGATCTAGAAGTTTTGGACATGCGACTGTACTTCTAAAACTACGCTGAAATACCTAGAAGGAATTTAGGATGAGGTTTACAATTTTATATCTAAATTTGAAGGAACATTGATGGTTCTAGACATATTACTCTACTCATACCGCATTAGTGGTGTACTTACAGTAACGCACCAGGAACGCTCATACTGGCAAACACGGTAATGTACCTGTCACTAAAAAAAATCTACATGTCCTTAAGATATCCAACAATGAACAAGGTCCAACAGCATCCAAAAGGGTGGAAAGAACTTCAAAGTTTATTCCGTAACTAAGTACAATGCAATGTTTCAACTCAAAGGGGTCTTTGTCAAGCACTGTGAAGTGCATTCATCTCTACCAGTAAGCCTTATTGGACTTATTGGACTACATTTAGGTACTGTTGAAAGAAATTTTGCTTCGTATGTCCTTAAAGTGTCATGATGGCCCAATACTGGATCAGTGGGCATTTTCTCTCTTAATCCAGAAGTTCGAGTCTCCATGGATACAAACATTCAATGAGACTGTAATGCTCACAACCCCTATTAGATCAGAATGGGGGTCACATGCATTACGGTCTCATGACATGTTCATATCCATGCAGACCCGAAGTTCCTGATAAGGAGTGGTAATCTCCATGGATCTGACCACAGAATGTCATGACAGGTACACTTTAAGACATGTCAAAAGTTTTGATCGGTCAGCATTTGAACAATTAGACCCAGACTGATCAAAACTTTTGTCAAATGCGGAGAGAAGTACAAAGTTGAGCACCTGACTCTTCACCATATATCTGTGACAGAGATGGGGAACCTTTGGCCCTCCAGCTTAGGCAAAACTACACCATTTATCACTAGTGACGCCAGAATATTTTAAAAAAAAATCTTCATAAATAAATATATAAATATTAAATATTACCATAAATGAATTACCCACTGAGTCGTCTGAGCGCACAAATAGTTAAACTTGTTTAAATGTTGATGCGCAGGGTAAGAAGGAAGGACATTTAATTTAGCACGGTCCTTGTGGAATAGCGATGGTGGAGACTGGAGGAGATACATATATTATGCATACTGCCTGGTGCTTAAGCTTCTACATGACAGTAGAGGGGGAAAAAAAGGCGGCTCGGCGTTTAATCTGCGTCGCTGTAACTTATGTACTATTTAATGACTGATGCAACAGATTCCCATTTATTATTAACACATAAAAAAATGCAAGCGGATTGATTATTTAGAATCTGCTTTATTAAATAGTCTGCTTGTCTCCGTAAAATACCGTCCTTGCCTTCATTAAACATCTTCAATGATTTATGCAGTGGCGGGAGCGCCAGCGCCACCGGAGTGCTTTTTCAGGTTTTGACGAGAACAAGGACTATTATTAAATCTGGAGATTGGGAGGAGGGTGGGACAATAGTTATTATTGACAGTGCCGGCTTCTGGGGATGGAAAGTTTTATAGGACACCTAATGGAGTGATTAATTATAATGGTGTGTGTGTGTGTGGGGGGGGGGGGTTCACTTTCTATAAGAAAACTTTAAGGGTTCTAGAGTACAGTTATAGTCTAGAGAAGAGGCTTTGATCCAGGGAAATTTTAGGCTAGAGCCAAGGCTTGAAGCCTCCGGACCCCAGTATACAATAAACTCTTTAATAAGTATCCCAACTATCATGTGTCAGCACTGGTCTCATAATTTGGGTGAAAGGGACCAAAAAGACCCTATAGTCCAAGATTGTTGATGATATGTTTTTATCATCATCCAGACTATAAGCTACAAGTAAAACATCATGTTTGTCCAGTTGATTCTATGAGTATTTTGCCGTACACAGACGTGTCCATCCTTACCCTTCTCTAAGCGCATCATATTCCGACATGACTTTGATGCAAGAGGACCAGCTTAGGCATAAAACATGACTTCACAAAACTGTGTCGGGAGTTGTTCATTTTATGTGTGACCACCCAGATGATATGATACGGATTAATACCCTTCAATGGTTCTTTTAGCATGTTGCAGTCCTTAAAAACATTTGATTAAAGGGTTGGGGTAGGCACATCTGTATTTCTGCAGCTGTGTGTTGTACGGCAGCTAATGTGTTAATGTAATTTTGCCAATAACCGATAGTCCTTCTGCTCTATAGACTTAAGAAAACCGTTTTATAATTGAACCCATTGAAACAGTAGAGTCACGCTCAGCGCCAACATCCAGTGCCAGGCTGCCAGGGTAGACTGTGCACAGCAAATGGTCGATGTGGTGGAGTGTCTGAACGTCTCTCTTCATGCTTCAAAAACCTCCTATTATTTACCAATAAAAGGTCAACAATACCCAGGAGCTGCTTATTTTTAGACGCATATTAATTATTTCTCTCAATGACACAAATGGCGCATTGGAGAATAACAGTAAACACCTCCTATCCTGCGCCCTCACCGCTCCTGCTTAGTCAGTTTCTGCACGGATGATACGGCGCTGACCTGGATTCATACATTCAGACAGAATTATGAACTGTAATGCCAGAATATATAATCAAAATCTAATAGACTTGGATATTGCCGAATGCAAATAAAAACAGGTTGGCTTTGCAGAGAGCTCCACGCTCATTAATGCATGACATCCACTAAGCACTATGGGAATAGCCATTGGGATGTGGGGAGATTAGTAACAAACATGATAAATACAGTCATGTAGGCAGCAAGCAGTGGGGCGAAGTTATGATGTTTTTCTTCTATACTGTAGAACTTTATAGCAATCAATGTTCAGTCATCTACAGCCCCAGGAGCAGCATCACTGCATTGATAACCAGTCATACATTGGTTCAACCTGCTTATTGCAGTATGTGTCCATCCTTACCTTTTCACCAGACGAGTGGCTCAAGGTCACCAGTTTGGGAGTCATTTATGCTATATGTGTCTCTACATGACATCTGGTGGTAGCGATGTGAATTGCATTTTAGATAATGCTCCCATTACCTCAGATTATATCTCTATAAGCTGTGGTTACGTCTTCTGTATCTTCTGGATATACTATAATTGAAAAACCACTTAATCTTAGGACAAGCAGAACTGAATCTGTTTCCTAAGCAGCACCAATTGACTGACGGAGATCATAAGCACTCATAAAGGGTTAATACGATTACATATTTTGCCAATGTTATGCATATTAGCTAAGTGGTATATATCTATGCATCTGGTGTTGATGCGTTAAACCCTCCACCCCCCATTCTCATGAAGTCTCATGCCCAAAAACTTTTCTACTCCCGACCTTGGTGATACTGTATATCGGACAAGGATAAATAAACCGTAAGTGAAAGAGTTCATTCTTTTTGCTTTTCTGAAATATTCTTCTATTAACCGGAAAGAATCGGCACTTTCCACCACAAAGCAACTTGAGACATGACTATGTCAAGTGACTTTCATTTTATGGATGATAACTGGTAGCCTATAAAATTCTGTTTCTTGGAGGCCTCCAGATGGAATCTCTTTGCAAATGTTACCAGCCGTAGAGGGGGGAAAGACTAAAATTCATTCTATAAGAAATAAAGAATCTGTTTCTCTTGTTTCTCGTGTAAATGGCACTCCCATTGACATATTGTGAATGGTCTGAATCATAACAAAGAGAATTGAAACAAACCCCTCGGGACACACAGAACGATTGTTACACATATTTGAACTGATATAATGCAACCCAATGCTTTTTTACACTCAATTAATTCACACATTTTGTTGGACACAGACCAGGATTTGGAACTTCCAGGCTATTTCGCTTCCGTTAGAAATGAAAACAAGGTGACGCGCATTTAATAAAGGTTTGGAGGATTTCATTTTGGCCGATTTGTTTATTCCTCTTTGCCTTTCCGGCCTATAATGGAGCGAACACCCCATCAAGGGAAGGCATTGCCATGTGGGATTTGATATCATTTGCATTCGGTTAAAAAGACAACGAGGCAGATTTGCTATTGATTGTAAATGAGGCAGATTATTTTTGGACAAATTGGCACCTAAACTGATGTACATGCATGTCTTTCATCACATTTATTTTGTGTTTTTAGACAAGTTTTGTTTGACAAGGGTGATATGGCATAATGGGGCGAAGGACACCAATCATGTAGGGTAAAGGGGTATTCCAAGAAAACTTAACTTGTTCCCTATCCACAGGATAAGGGACAAGTAAGAGATCACGGGGGATCCGATGTCTGAACTCCCCAGCAATCTCCGTATCAACCTCAAGCTTCTGTGTTATGAATAGAACCGCGGGTGCGGCACGTGACCCGCGGCTCTATTTATTCCTATGGAAGTGATGGAAAGAGCCTAGTAAGCTGGAAGAGCAGTGTACTCTGCTCTCTTTGGCGGCTCCATAGGAACCAATAGAGCCGCTAGAAAGAGCCTAGTGAGCCGGAAGAGTTCCTACTCTGCTCTCTCCAGCACCTCCATAGGAATGAATAGAGCCATGGGTCTCATGCCGTACCTGTGGCTCTATTCATAAAACAGAAGCTGGGGCCAATACGGAGATCGCCTGGGAGTTCCGAGTTCGGACCCCCCCCCCCCCTTCCCGATCTCTTACTTGTCCCCTATCCTGTTCATTTCTACCCCTTTAACTAAACTTAGAAAGTCTAAACATAGCAACTAGTGTTGAGTGAGCACTAAAATGCCCGAGTGCTTGTTTGAGTATTGAACCCCATTGAAATCAATGGGAGATTTAAACATTTAACCAGGTGCCTCCTGCTCAGCAGAGCGGAGTGGCCTGGTTCACCCCTAATGTGCCTGGCAGTAAGTTAGTTTTAAGTTCTAATTTTTGTATATTTTGTCCCTTGAAGGGATATGTAATCAAAATAGCATAAATGCTTAAACAGCACCCCAAGCACCACGAGGTGCTCGGCCAAGCATCAAGCTCAATCAAGCACCCCGATGTCCAATCAAGCACTATGCTCAACCGAGCATGCTGGCTCAACACTAATAGCAAGCAACATATGCCAAATGGTCCAAGCCACTGTGATAAATCCAGTGCATTTTGGACTGTCTAGTCTAATTATATGCTGTCAAAGTATTAGTAAAACTGCCCTGAGTAATTTCGTGGGTTAAGCATGCCGGCCTGGTTCAGTATCTGAACAAAGCTCTGGTGATTTCCTTTCTAGAAGTTATCATCTGTATGTCAAGCACTATATAAAAAAAGTACTATATATATCTAATGTACTATATGATGGGAGTTCAGGTTTAGTCACTAGCGGAGTGTTTGACAACAAATTCCTGGATTCTTTCCAAGGCAAAACTACAGAAATGTTAATACAGCTCTGGGGGATTCTCTATTGCCGCTCCTACATCTTGTAGGTTTGCAAGAAAAGATGATGTAATGGGTGGAGTAACATGACTGCAGGATCAACATGTAGAGATGGAAGTCACTTAAACCTGTGCAATACTCCATTTCACCTGTGGGTGTGCTGCAGGGAAACTGAACGTGTGCCACCAGGCTCTACATAGATTAAACCTAAGGGCTATGTAGGTTTATAAGAAAAGATGGAGTAGTAAGTGGAGTAACATGACTGCAAAATCAACAGCTGTAGAAAGTCTAACAAGCCAGGCAATGGTCCCTGGGAAAAAAAATATGCAACATAGCTCTAATCTACTATTGAGTGTCTCTTCCTATCATAGAAAATTCTGGTCTGGCTCTTAATCCCCAGTCATGTCTCAAGGTTCTTTGACTTCATTGACTTACAGGGTAGCTTCTTCCTACAGTTGGCACTATAGTTGTGTTGGTTAATTTCTAATTTACATAAATTTTCCCTAGTAGCGCTGCTTGGTCTATAGAATTCCCTACACCACTAGTGGTCTCCCCAATGACAAGGTCCCTGTACATCTCTAACTTGAATGAATATTCTAAAGAATCGTCGATATAATGCAGCTATGTTGGGGTAGAGTGTCACTGAGCAATCCGCACCGAGTAATTATTTGTAAATACTGATTTTCAATAAGTAAAGTGTCCCAAACACTAAAGCTGTGTCACTCAGCCCGCCATGATGCAATGCTTGGTGTAGGGAGATTATCATATGGAAGCTGCAGACTGGTGCTACCTTTATTTAATGCATATTAATAAAACAAGAGAAGGTTATAATACCCAATTAATTTTTTATTGTAAAACGAACAAAAAATGCAAAAAAATAAATAATAGATTCAAGAAAATGCTGCAGCATCAAGTCATTTACATACATTATACAGCTCATTATCTTTGTTTAGAAAGTTTTTGCGAGTTTCCGTGTTTGTCTATACGCCTTTCATACAGCAAAGTCGGAGCTAGGTTTTTCTTCACCCGGGGCAAAAATTTAATTTGCCTCCTAGTCCCATACCTTAATATAGACCTGGTGGTCCCATCAGCCCTTGGGACACATCCATCCTCTGCTCTCTTCTCTAGCTAAACCCATAAAACTGTCAATCTCCTTTGTGAACACTCTCTAAAACAGTGTTGGTCCTATAGAAAACAGTGTTCAGTTCTGAAAGTGTTTTCACGTACAAGGACATGTGGGGGTATCAGGTCAATTGGGGGTATTTTTTGTTTTCTAGTTTTGTCAGTTCTCATATTCTAGGCTGGAGTGAATATCTGGAGCAGATGAAAAGAATCTTATTTTAAAATGATAATTTGGATTTCTTGTAGATTTGTCTAAAGAATTTTTGAAGGTGGATTTTTCTTTTTGCAATCTTGTAACACTGATAGGCGTATAGATGATGGCTTATAAATGCGCAGACAGGCAAATTATTTCATGAAAACCTGCTGTCGTTTTTTTAATGTGGCCACCTCACCAATCTTTTTAACTTTTTTTTTTCTCCTCTTATTAAGTTATTTCAATTGTTGATTAAACCTTTGGAATTTTACCAAGGGGAAAAAAGGTTAGCCATGTCATTTGGTGAACTATTTCAACAAGTGAACAACTTAAAAAACGGAAAAAAAATCTCTATTTATCTTCTCCTAATCATTCTTCTGGTTATTGATTCTTGTTAGTTCCTAGTCAGAATGGCATCAGAATCATATTCTGACTACAGTAGATCACTTTACGGCAGAGTACATGGAGTATTCTTGAGGAGCTCACTCCCAACCTCTCTATAGATGTGAAAAAAGTTTTTTTTATTAGTGCATCCAACTTCTCCAGATGCCGGGAATCAAATGCCAAATGTTCGGGTTTGGCAAAT
This sequence comes from Dendropsophus ebraccatus, assembly GCF_027789765.1. Lineage (NCBI taxonomy): Eukaryota > Metazoa > Chordata > Amphibia > Anura > Hylidae > Dendropsophus > Dendropsophus ebraccatus. The sequence continues at coordinate 6,869,704 of NC_091465.1, read as the reverse complement.
TTTGGCAAACCCAAGCAGTTTAGCAAGTCTGCTGAACATTATTCTTTATACATGTTGGGAAAAAAGGGACAGTAAAAGAAAAACTTTCTTGGCCTGTTAGTTAAGACGCAGTTACCTACAAATATTTCCTAACAGATATGGAATTGTACAATTAACACGACATATCAACTTTGCATCAAGTTCTGACATATGGCTTCCATGAGGATAACTTTGCCGCCTTCTATTTTTTCTTTTTTTGTCGATATTGTTTTTGGGGAATAGAACTTCTTCTTATCTCTTTGAGTTTTACCAGTGACCCCTATAGGCAGCTGAAGACGTGAAATCCAAAGTCAACAATACTTGGTCAACTTCCCTTCCACTGTACGAGGCGGCACGTGTGCCTGGGATGAATTAATTACCCAATGGCAGGAAAGTCTGTTTATTTTTCAAGATGAAGCAACTTTGTTATCAACTTGAAAAGGCTTTTTTTTTTTTCCAATTCTGAGGTTTTAAAGCAATCTATCTGCTGGGGATTTGAGGCTCCATCTACAAAGAAGATTGAAAAAGCAGAACTTTTATTTGATTCTCACGTCTCAGAGGGTGGCATTTTGGGATGGCTTGATGGATTTCGTAGGGTTTGTAGATGAAGCTTTGGTTATCAATTTGGAAGTCATAATCTTTGCAATCCAATATGCAGCCCCGTTTTTTTTCCCATGCGACTCGACTTTAAAGAGGAAATAAAGCGGATATTTTACATTATTATTTAGCGTACTCTTTTTATTATCATAGAGTGTTCAAACATCCACTTGTACAGTAAAGTGTTCTTGAGCCATAGCTATTCTACACCTGAGCCAGCTGAGAGTCAATTACCAGACTGTTTGTAGACAAAATAGCCGGTGTGACCTGATGTGACTTCAGTAGTGGACTGGAGGTCACAGAAGCTCCACATGCTCTGTGTATGACTGCCTATCTTGGCTGCAGCACTATAGAAGAATTGAAATTTAGTCCAATCAGCAATTATCATGGCATGATACCCTATGAACATGCATGGATTATGTCAGGGAAGGGGATGTTATAAGTGGCTGATTGTTTCCCCTGGAGTTTTCTTTTAAGATTGGCCAAATAGAAAAAAAAACTATAAATTTTTGTATGAAAAGTCCCCCTATCATGTCAGTAGGATGTTTAAGTAATGTAACTTAGCAATCTACCTAGTTAACCTGACTACTGTAAACCAAGATATTCCATCTACAACAGATCTGTGTCAGTGCTATCCTGGGTATCTTGGCTCACGCAGCACCACTGAATTATAATTTTTTCATACTCAACCATCACCTGATAAAAGGATACTGCTGTTGCTATCACTGAACACTTCAGATGTCCCTGACGTGATGACCAGGAACCAGACAGCTTGCTCCAATTTTTACTATTTTGTAGGAAATATGAAGAAGCTGTCGTGTATAGACTACAACCATTAGCCTCGATAGCCATTGAACTCTTCCTTTCTGGCAATAGAAATGATCCTGCATCCCTTTCTATGACTCCCTGATTTTTTTTTACACAAAAACAACAAACAAATGAAAGTATATTTTCCAAAAATTTGGGGCAGTGAAGTAATGGCGGATATAACTTGGGCATTTTTTTTTTTTTTTTTTTTGCATTAGGTCATTGGAAATCTAATTGCACCATTTATGCTGAGTTTGGAATAACAATTATTATGGCCAATAAGTCTCGAAGCTCTGTTCCAGAATATAAGTCACTTACCTGTGACAGACACTTTGCATAAAGTACAGGTGGAAGAGCTAACTAAGAGATAATTTAGAAAATGGTATATGATGCCATAAAAGACACCGAGAAACCCCGGGAATGCCAGCTTGCACAGTGTTAAATCTCTCCGCTTAACAGTTTGTTTGGAAAGATTTAGCAGGGAAGCAGACACAGAGACCCCGGACACGACTCTCCCTGTCACCGCATCTCCCTGTGCCGCAGGCAACACAAATTAAACTGTACAAACTGTAGAGGATGCACTCAGTGTTCCTGCATAAATTGTATGTTTGTGTACATCCCTGATGCTATATAATAAAATATCATTATTAATAACTCCCCAGCAACCAGCAACATACCCGAGTTTATTGTGTGTAAATGTAAATTCATAGCAGGGATACGGCAGCAGGTTGTATACAGTAGATTGGTGAGTCGAGGGGGTGGGAATAGGGATGTTTGGTTTATGTCTCATCAGCATCGAGTACCTCATCTCACTACATTTAGAGACACTCAACTCAGGTGTTTAAAGATCATTTCACTTACTCCTTGAGCTGCTCTTGCAAGCTTTCTATTTACTGCAATTTACATAGAGAACGGTGGAGGTAACACATAAGGGGAGACGTGGTTCTTGTCTAAGGGGATACAATGTATACTGTGTACTTTAGTGTACTTGTAGATGGTTTGCTATACAGTGTATAGACTTTCTGTAACATTAATTTGCTAATTTAATTGATAATATGCATGGTTGTCGTTGGACTATTACGTTTTCACAATTTAAGACCCTCCCCTGAGGTTCCAATGAAAGCAGACAATAAATTCAGGCAATCATTTGCAACTATATCTTTTTCCTTAGGGTCCCCAATGTTCGTTAGTAGGAAAACCTTACAAAAATTAGTGATTGCAGCGGGTCTCACTCTTGAGTCTCTGCAGTTGGTGCGGAATACGTGGCAGTGCAGTCCACTTTTTGGCTGGCAGAACATACAACTCTATTGCTCTATAGAGTGTAATAAAGCAAGTAAGTCAGAGAGAAACGCACGTTGATGCTGTATCCTAGGATTGCAACAGGTCTCAGGAGTGAGACTCGGTGTGATCAGTATAAGTTACTCCAAATGACAGTAATGCTTTACCATTGGGTCACTACTAGTATTGAGTGAGCATGCTCTGTTGACCATAGTGCTCAGGTAAAGGTGGCCATACCTTCAATAACTGACCATCAGTTATATCTCTCGCCCATCATACTAACCTATTGCATTTTTTTGTACAATTTTTTTAAAATATTTTTCCCTTGAAGGGTTGTTTCAATTAAATATGCAAAAATTAGAGCAAAACAATGCAATAGAATTCTAGAACTCTGACTGATGGATTTAAATGGAATTTGTTACTCAATTGAAAAATGCTTGACTCAAGTAACAAAAACGGAACCATTTTAGTGGTCGTAACTACAACTATAGCAGCCATACCAGCTGCTACCGGACCCGCTGCATCAGGGGGCCCAGTGACCCGCTCCTGCAATACACTGGCCCACATGAGCTGTCGTCATTTGCAGCACCCATTGGCCAGGTTCTGCAAATCCAATTTACAATTTTCAAAAAAAAAAAAATAGAAGGTGAAAATCACGGTTATGTTTTCTATTAGCAATAAAGAAAAGCTGGGAATGAATCTCTAGGTGTCCGGTTTCATAGAGAGCAGTAAACATCTCCGGCTCAGCTGGCAGCTCCGGACACAAATCATCCCATTAACATGTTTACAAGACGTCGCTCTTCAAAGGTGTTTACAAACAATGAGAAAATGCGCAAAGTGTTTGGAAAACAAAAGAATCACTTTGCAAACACTTTCCAGAAACGTTATTCCAAGTGTGAATGGGGGTTTAGGAAACTGAAAATCTGACACAGAAGAAGATTGTAATTCTAGATCAGTGGTGGTAGTCTCAAAGGGCAAGTCAAGTTTTACTGTAAGGACCCTATTACACGGTTATATTGTTCAAATTTAAATGATAATCGTTCTGTGTAATTGCAGGCAACGATCGAAAAATCGTTCGTATGTGGTTGATCGATGATTTAGATCTGAACCTAAAATTATCCCTAATCGTTCGCTGTAATTCCACATTCGTTCGTTCAAGTTCCGCATTTGTTCACTAATCGTTCAGTGTAATTGCACATTGTTCGTTGTTTTGCTGGGATCAGAAGGAATAAACAATTATAGTAACGATCGCAATTAACGACCATCGTTCTGTGTAATATGGTGAACGATTTCTGGTTAGCGATAAACAATCTTGTTTGCGATCATTTATCATTAGTCGTTAATCATTAAAATTTGCTCTGTGTAATAGGTTGCCAAGTCACCATTTTTTTTTGTCATTGTGTTTGAAGAGCAAATTTAGGGTCATATAACGAAAATGCCTTCTACTGCAAAATCAACAGCTGGTAAAGACGGTGGACCACAGTGAGAAATCTATAACAGGGCCCGTCAACTTTATAGTACTGCCCCCCTGATGTGGTGACGAGAAACTTTATGGGCCCTATTAGTGTTCCAGCATCCTCTGCACCCTCTATAGAAGGCATGGGGAACCTTCGGCCCCCCAGCTGTCACAAAACTATAATGCCCATCATGCCTGGATGATGAAAGCTTTAGCATGATGGGAATTGTAGTTTTGCAACAGCTTGAAGGCTGAAAGTTCCCCGAGCCTACTCTATAGCTACGCCACCGGACCCATGCTTGCCTTTGAGCCACCTTTTCTGCATACTTTTCAACGTATGGGCATAATTTTTGGAAGACGCTTTAGAACTGAATCTTTTTTAACCTCTTTAGAGTCCAGAAACTTTGAGAGGTGTCTCTACTTCCTTCTATACTGTTAATGTTTACCGTGTACACCATTAATATGCAGTTGCCATTAATTTTGGTAGTCACTCAGCATGCCAGCAATTATTTTGATGGATAATGAAACTTCATTTTCTCGGATTCTGCTTTGCCAGCAAATGTTTTAATGTTACCTGTATAATTGGATTGACTTGAAATATGCATTGTGTTGTCTTCTCCTCAGCCGCTTCTTTGGAGCATGTGGTTCTTTTACGCTCCCTCCTCCTCCGACTAATACATGCAATTGTATTAGCAAAAAAAAAAATCCCCTGAGAACGGCTTTGGTTATTTGTGTATGTAAATTTGTCTTTACATATTGTTTCATAAACTGGACAGTTTTGCGAGACAAGTGAAGACGTTGCTTATTTCTAACCTAATAAGACAGGCCTCGGGGCTTACAGAGTGATTGTTCCTCGTATTTTCCGTCCCGATACTGCATACTGAGACGCTTGATGCCAGGGGGCCACCCGCAGCTCATGATTTCACAGGCCCTGCTAAAAACCTTCTATGCAGCACATCAAGTGAATGTATTGAGCAATATTAAAACAGCTGGTAGAACGTACAATTTACTATACATAAAGAGGACGTGTTCTCATATTTTTCTTTGCCGGGAGAAATGTATCCAAGTCGCATTTTGCATAACTTTCTTAGAGACTCGCATTAGATCTTTCTTCTGTCTCTCGGGTCTCTTGGTACTTTTCCTAAATAAAGAAAAAAGAAAAAAAAAAAACATTAAGCAAGTACAAAGCAATGAACTTATAAGCAGTGTCAGGCTAATAAAACTGAGGCCATAGGCTCAACTCGCCTCAGGAATGTAGTTTGCATGTTTAGGGGTCCTAAAGGGGTCTGTCCACAAACTCCTTTGCATGCAGGGACTTCCATCGTGTATTCCCACACACTCCTAGTGCTTTATGGATATGCTGTTACTCTATGTAGAGCTGTAGTGGAGCTGAGGTTGTAATTTGGCACTGGTGCTGGTATTACATTGCTTTATCACAGGTAAATTAGAGAAAACTTGTAGTCATTACCTCTTCGCAGCTTCCTTGTGTAGTTTGTGTAATAGCCTCGCCTGCAGCCCTATTTAATATCAGGGTGATATCCCATAGTGTGCACTGTATCACATGACAGCCATAGACTCCATATGTACCAGGATAGAGTTACTATTTCAAACGAGATAAAATTCTGGTAAAATTTGTCTTTTACAAGTTTTAGATGCTTGTTTGGCCATGGATTTTGGAAAAGAGCTTGGATTTACCATAAAGGAGCAGGGCTATGGTGCGGCTTCATGCATCAAAAATTCTAGCATACAGTAAGCCCAGCTATTCATTAGTCTAAACTTAGACCGGACAGTCTGAAGATGCTTCAGATTTATCAAACAGTCTCTTTGCATAATCTGTTGCAATATTAGACTATCAAGGCTTGCATGCCAGCTTTCTGGTGCAAAAAAAAAAAAATTGCAATTTTTTTTTTTCTGTGCAGGACCCCTTGTGTTCACCTATGGCCTATGGCTGTATCCATAGGATGGCATCTCACTTCTCCAGATGCGGGGAGTCCAATGCTGAGCATTTGGCTTCGGAGAACATTGCAGAACCCGAACAGTTTGGCAACTCTGCTCAAAACTACTTTAACTTAGACCGGACAGTCTAAAGATGCTTCAGATTTATCAAACAGTCTCTTTGCATAATCTGTTGCAATATTAGACTATGTAGTCTATGATGAAAACCTATCAAGGCTTGCATGCCAGCTTTCTGGTGCAAAAAAAAATTGCACATTTTTTTTTTCTGTGCAGGACCCCTTTTGTTCGCCTATGGCTCTATCCATAGGATGGCATCTCACTTTTCCAGATGCGGGGAGTCCAATGCTGAGCATTTGGCTTCGGAGAACATTGCCGAACCCAAACAGTTTGGCAACTCTGCTCAAAACTACTTAAGGCATAGCCAGGTGTTACTGCCGCCAAACATATCCTGGTGGTGTGACCCCAGTGACCCCACACCCACTCTGCGTACACTCTACTGTCTTACTCACCCCACATATCCAACGGAACATCACTGCTTACATTTCCACATCATGTCGATAGTTGAGAGAAGTATCGATTCCACATTGAGGTTTCTCGATCCCCTACAGCAAAGCTTCCTGCGGCTTTGTAGTCTTCCTGATAAAATATGGGGCTTCTCCTCGGTGACCTCTTGCAGGAGGAGAACGACGTTTGCATATTAGCTCCTCATGAATTTTCACTCTCAGGGATAAAAAGGAGTTTTGGAAAAGTAACAAATTAGAGTGTGTCACATCCGAGGAGGCTTAATGGTTTTACAACCAAGATTAATATACTTCGAGGAAAGAGTTATTTTCAGGAGCAGGTTGTTAATTGTTGGTAGATGTTGTGATTGTACTTTATTTTCTTGAAAGCAATGCAGCCAGTTATGTTTTGTGAGAAGATCATTAGCATTTACGCAGCGACACGATGGCTGGTTGCCGCTAATGGGCTGCTAAAGCTAAACCGTATACAGCTTTATATGGAACGTGCTAATAATAGCACAACGCGGCGTGAGGCTCAGGTATCCAGCCAAAGCCAATGACGTGTTGCTTCTGCTTTTATATTTATTTATTTTTTTGTAAAAGTTCATAGCTGGCGTATGCTGTGAAATAAATTCTTCTGCACCACTTTGTAGCAAGATGGAACTACAGGTAATCTCTGGACATAAGGGTTACACCATTATGCCTACAACCTAGGAATGGAATTATTATTATTTATTAATTTATTTTATGAAAAAAAAAATTACAGAACACAGTATAGAATAAAAGCCGTAAATTATTACGGGCAACCAAATAATAATCACATTTACATCAATATTTTAATCTGCTTTTGCAAAAAACGGACGTTTTTTTTTTTCCTTTATACCTGTCCAAAGACCTCAGATTCCTAACACTAAGCATTCTAGTCAATAAATCTACAGTCAGGTGGGGATAGGCTGTAATACAGATGAAATAATGTCTCTTTAATATTCTTGTGTGAAACTAAACCAAGGATCCATTTCTTCTTTACTGGTAAGTGAATCTGCAAATTTGTCAGAGAACTGATCACCCATAGAAAGTACTATAATTTAGTGATGAGCGAATAGTGAGATATTCGAATATTCGAATATTCGATATTCGTACGAATATCCCGCGAATGTTCGAATATTCGATCGAATATTCGATCCCATTAAAGTCTATGGGAACAAGTATTCGATTAGTGAAAAACATCTATTTGACCATTTGGAGGGTGAAACCGGAAGCTGGGGGATATGAACGCTTATCGAATACTTATCGAATATTCGCGGGATATTCGTACGAATATCGAATATTCGAATAACTCACTATTCGATCGAATATCAATTTGATCGAACAGTATTCGCTCATCACTACTATAATTTAAAAGAGCAGGGATCCCTGTCATAGACAGGCGTCCCTGCTCCTGTATATGCTGAGTATACTGTGCCGCTGGGCTAGGCGGAGAACGCAATTCATATAACATTACTGCTTACTTTCAGGCCACTCAGTGTACAGGAACAAGAACACAGCAAATAATAACAAAAAAGTTTAAAAATAAATCCAAATGTTTTAGGAAATTCACGTCAAATCAATTTTTTCTAAATTGAATCGCTCCGGGGTTGATTAACCAAGTGATCATTTCAAATTTAGAATGTCTATTGGAAATGTGCTATAGGGTTTCCTCCTGACATACCAAGAAGCTAAAAAAAAAAAAAAAAAAAAAAAAAAAAAGGGATTATTATTATTGTGTATTTTGTTACCCCTAAAATTCTGAATTTAGAAATATTTGATTAAAATGAAAAAAATTAAGTATTGTTTTTTTAGCCTATACCAGTAAGGAATTAATAGAGAATGGGGAATAGAATAGAATTTCCTATATTTCCCCTCGGATGGATCCACTTTCTGGCTTTGGTTGCATCAAAAACTGCATCAAAAACTGCAAGTGATTTTCTAGCCTAAAGGTAAAGGACAAACACATAACACAAGCAACGTAATCAAATAAGATGAACAAGAACAACTTATGAGAAAAGGATTCCAGGGTACGCCACACAAATCAATGTTTTCAATAAATACTTGATTGCAACTTATTGAAGCCTGGAGTGCTGAGATATCACCTTGCCATTTTGGATTGTTCTCCGATGCCCGCAGCAGGTTCCGTCTATCGTGAGCAAGCAGCAGATGGAACGTAGTATTTGCCGGTATTAGTTTTCAACTTTGGAAAAAAATTCCTGTTGGTCAGAATTAGAAATGGAGATATTAAGGGATATAATTGGTAATCCAGGAAAAGGCGTACAGCTGCTTGTTGTCGAATTTGGAAGAAAATTTTTTAATTGAATAAACACTAAAATGTAAATAGATTAGAAGAAAAAAAATAATGAAAAAATAATAATAAATACATTATAAATAATTAATTGAAATAAACAGATTTAGACACTAAATAAGCAAAAATTCTAATCATATTTTTTTAAAATTAAAGTAAACAAAATGACAAAAATGAATATATAATTAAAGAACTAAATAAAACTAATATATATATATATATATATATATATATATATATATAACTTTTCACAGCTTTCTCTATGGTCTGACAACCACAACACCATGTCAACATATGTAGAATAAATAAAATACACCCAGAACTCCGGCGGCGTTTGATAAATTGCATTTCAGTGAGTGAATATTTCCGCATGTCTGAGCAGAACACGCACATCTGTACCGCTGCTTTTACGATCTAGAACATAAATTATTAAAAAATGCACTGACGTTGTAAATCACACTTGTTCACCCACACGGTATAGGCAATAGGCGCACCAAATGATGTTCTCAGGATCAGGTAATGCGGCAGTGTATTGTATATTGGTAGCCGTGTAACATGAAATTGAATGACAAATTGCAATGATTAAAAACGAATAAAAGGGTAGAAAACACAGCGGAGAAATGACTATTTTATGAATGTATTTTTCTTGAAACAATCAAATCCCAATAGGCGTGTAATTTGTTTTCAATCAAACATATTATTTCCAGATGTATACATTTATTATATATGTATATGGCCCACACGCACTGCCATTTTATTATACAGTGCCTATGGAGGTCTATAGAGCCTTAAAGGGGTAGCTGCTATCAGACAATTGTTAAAATAAAGACATATAACTTACTTATTTTATTGATATCACTAACAGTACAAGTTCCAGCATATTAAGTAAAATTTATCCCTGACAGTAAGTTGTGTAGACCTCTTTTTAAAGTGTATTGTCTCCAGCTCTCTCCCAAGACAATGCATCATCCTCTGATGTTACAGGAGGCGTGGCTGCATCTTGTCTCTGAGCTCTAACCCCACCCCTAAGGGATGACACCACCTCTGATCAATCCCTACAGCTACATCACCACCTCGTCATATACTCAAATACCAGTGTGGCTGGTAAGGAGCGTGTGACTAATTCTTTTAAATATTTTTTATGCGTTTTCAAATTTTTTTTTTATAGAAACAGAAGAAATCTCATGATGTGGAGACTTATATTTTATTGTATAATGTAATTTATTCTAGATGTGGCTATTATGGAGGAGGGGTAATGGAATTTACGCAACCACCATCTTCTCGGTCTTCGCTTCCCCTTTAATATGTATGAAACTCTTCAGGATGGTTTAGTTGTTAGTAAAGGTTATTCTAGCCATGAATGTTTCATTTTAGATGCCTCCTTATAAACCAGATGTTCAAGACAAAATCCTTCATAGCTTCGATGAGCCTCAGCTTCCTCCCTTGTACAACAGCTGACGATCGTATTGTAGCCTAATGGCGGCAGCAGGAGATCAACAAAGTTCTCAATTGGCTTCCCTTGTATCTTGGTCTTCTCTGCCAAGTCCTCCCATTATCTGTACGTGTAACCTCCTGAGTAGGGTAAGTGCCATATGGACCAATGTAACGCACTCAATGCATATATGATTAACAAGTACCTCAGAGCTGTAGTTCTAGGAGACCTTTTATGGCCACTTACAGTAAGCCCTGGTTTTTTTTTTTAATTAGCAACAAAGTTTTCTTCACTGGTTTAGAAAACATTTCCGAATAACACAATGAAGACGCCAAGAAATTGATTTTCCAAATTTTCCTTCATCATTAAATCCTATTGAAGTGGGTCGTTCACTTTGGACACTCCCTTTACATTAAAAAGAACGGCCAATGATTAGCTGATCACTAAATCTCCTATGGCCTGGACACCAAGCATTACAAGACTCCTATTGATATTTATAGGCTGCCTATGTAATTGATGGACATGTTGGGTCCTCCAGAGTTAGAGATGTTCATTGTAGCCACTATCAGGGTCCTGAAAGACTTTTAGTCCCTCAATATTTTTTAAAGAAGTATGGAAAAATTAGTTAAAAGCATTAGTTACCAGTAATGTTTTGTGGAGTTGCCGAAAATGTTCTGGTTCTGGAAGGTCAGGAAGTGGCGACCAGCAGGGACAGGAACGAGAACTGAGGGATCCGGTAGGTGTAAGGATTTGAAAAGTTTCTAAGGATTCTAAAAAGGTTTGAAAAGTCATAGTGACATGTAGAAGTGCTAAACTGAGTGTTTTTTCAAATTTTTCCACTTGGCCCTCCCTTACTGTACTTGGAGAGCATCTCCACTAGGACGCACACTGGTGGAGAGTTGTAGACTCTCTATAGATCTGTACATGGTGCATACTCAGCTTTTTGAGGAGAACCAGTAAATGCTGAGCAGGAAATGAACAAGTACAATATTCATTTCACCAATTGTTGGAGGTATGAGCACCTGGACCGCGACCAAACAAAACATGTTACATGTTACCCTAAATATGTACAGCATTAGGAGACAGTTTCAGCTCTGCTACATCTGTAGAGAAAAGTAATAACTAGAGATAAGTAAAGTGAATTCAGGGATTCAAAATTTGCTGTAAAACGGGCCATCAATTTGCTTCGTTATGCGAAGTGGATTTCCTTCCATTCATTAAGGAAATTTCCAAAAAACCCCAAACCAAAATGGCGGCGCACATGCTGTCTGGAGCGTCACTGGGCGGGAAAAAGGAAATAACCATAATCCCCTGTGCCCGTCCAATCAGCTGCAGGCCCCTCTGTGATGTCAGTACCTCCCCCTCTATATAGGGGGGTTCGGTAATGGAGGTGGCCAGTTGGCTGTGTGTGGTGCAGAGAGCAGGATGACAGCTGGCAGAGCAGGGAGAGACTAACAGAGTGATATAGAGACAGAGAAGAGAGGATAGGAGAGGATGAAGGTCTGATTGTGGGGGATTGTTTGTTGTAGTTGCCAAGTGTCCTGTTTACCAAGTAACTAGGAGCCTATAGGAATTCACTGGGACCAGTAAAGACACAGTCCATATTATTCACTGACTGGGCACTCCTGTAAACTCCTATAAACTCCTATGGAGTTATACTAATTTACAGGGATTAGTTTATTGAGCGTCCGCCTTACTGTACATAATCAGTGCTCGCATTCCACTCCTACTGTGTTAAACAAATTTGGTTTCATTACTGAACTGAGTGTGTGCCTTGCATAATCAAACTCCACTCCTACTGTGTTCTAAAAATTGATGCTACGCTGCTGTTCCACTAATGTCCACTGCTGTCCATGGTGGAAATTGGATAAGTGACTGGCTAACTGACATTTTTTTATTTTATTTAGATTTTCCCATTTTTAACACTTTTACATATGTTAACAAATTTGTCCTTATTTTAAAGTCCCAGTGCTGTCTCTACCACAGTTTTGCTGTGTTATTGAAATTTATTAAGATTCAATTTGTGAATCTTAACGAGTTTGACCCAAAATTCGTGAAGCTCGTGAAACGAATTTCCGTCTGCTTAGCTCATCTCTAGTAATAACCAATGACCCCTCGCAGCTGTTTCTACTTCAAGACCAATTAACAAACAATGACGAGTAATAGAGACAAAGCAAAGCCCATCTGCTGTATAGGATGTGTGTCGGAATGTGTATATGGTGGGTGGTACATGTATGTGTGTTTATATACATACATCACATGTGCTATTGCTTATGTAAAAGCTATTCCTATTAAGCAGTACTAGAGTGGAGAAAATAGCTGGTTCATAGAGCTGCAATCCGGCCAAATCCCACCGGGGAATCAACTGTTTTAAACATCTGGAAGTCACTAAAACGTGTCCCCGGAACCATAAAAGAACTAATTGTGGCCATAAATTTAATGGTGTACCCTTATAGTGTTCCTTTAAATTTATTATGTCATAATTAATCGATGTGCAGATGAGTTCTACATTACCTGGATGGGTCTGCTGGAGAATACTCAGCCCCGGGAGCGGGAGCAGTCCGTGTGAAAACGTCCACTAGCCTCATCTCTACAGGGAATGGCTGCAAGCTATGGGTTCTACCTGGGTGAAAGTTCTGGAAAATATTCCTCATGGTGTAAACAGAAACCTGGGGTAATTGTTGTGGATTTGGGGTGTATTTTTCATCACAGACAGTCCTATACATGTGAATCAGATAATGGGTCTGGGGAATTTTTTTTTTTTTCATTATCATTATTATTTTATTTTATATTTTTCAAATAATGGGTCATCACTCCCCCATCCAAAAAGTGAAGCATAAAGGTGAATACTAGCTTACCAACAAAGAGGTCGTCCAGGATTATAAAAACATGGCTGCTTTCTTCTAAATCCTCCGTCCACAGGTCGCGTACGGCGTCGCAGCTCAGCCCTGTTTACTGCAATCGAATTGAGGCACCTGTAGACAGGTGTGGTGCTGTTTTTCAATCCAGCATAGTAACAAAGCACCAAACGATTGCCATAATGAACACACAATATTATTGATACATAATCCACAATCCGGCACTCCCTAGTGGTAAAGTAGGAATTCGTTTTTCTTTTATTTTTTATAGTGTTTTGTACCTTTAAAGAAAAGTAGGCCCCCATTGTTGCTGCCTGCATAATCCTGTTAATAGGATAAGCTGCAGAGAAATCACCTGGCATTGAGCCGAGATTAGTAAATGACTACTTTCTGTAAAACCTACAGCTCTTTACTGCTTGACCCCTTTACTGTGGAGCCGAGAGGCGCTCAATCTAAATTACCCAGCCCCGAATTGTGTAAGACATCCCGCTCATTCCTTCGCAATAACCATTCCTCTGATAGTTTACCAATTACCGGGTAACCTTTGTTTATATACAGCATGAAAGAGGCGAGCCGGCGCGGGGCTAATGCAAATTCCACTTATTCAGCCGGAATATTTTTCATTTCCATTGTGAGAGCATTTCCAATGTAAATGACTTGCGGCCCCTCTCCGCTGTGTAATGATATTAGTCTCAAGATGGATTGAAATAGTTTGTGTTATTGATACCTCAGCGTCACCGGGTCCTCGGGATCTAGAAGAGCTTCACCCCGTGGCTCCTTTTATGTCTCGGCTAGGAAATCCCCTCCTAAGTGTAATCAATACTGTTTAGACGAGCGGGAAAGTTCTGCAAAGGCAAATGGAGAGGAGTTTATTTCCATTAGGTCCCTTGCGATATTGTATTTATGCCATGTCATTTCATTGGAAAGTCGTCCTCTTATGCGCTAATGCTGTGCAAGGAGATAAGGGAGATTTATTAACCCCTCTGGCAGAGTCATTGCTCAGTTTTCCTTCATATGGGGCAGAAACTTAAAGGGAACCAATCAGCAAATTTGTTGGCTCCCAGAATGGCTGCTTGCACCACACAGCCGGCTCTCCTGTGGTGTCGGGGGATCCAGGCTCCTTGGTCTTCATGTGTGGCTGCTAACTGGCCTCCTTGCCTGTCAATCTCCCGCAGAGTGTGCTGACAGGACAGAGAGCCGTAACTATTCACAACCCAGATAACTAATTCATGGTTTTCCCCCTGCTCTGTACCCAGGGTTACAATCCATTTTACCGCACATGAAGACCACGGAGCCCGGATCACCACTGGAGAGCCATCTGCGAGGTGTGTGCAGCCATTCAAATGTGCTGATTGGTTCCCTTTAATACCTCAGTATCCTGGCCGAGTGTGAATTGGTGCCTTCCTCTCCTGGCACTGTGCACTCACCTCTCTTTTGGTTAAGTTGTCTGTCATGGTCTGTCCTTACAAGGAGCTGGGTGCAGGCACTGTCGAGACATCAGCAGTAAAACAACTGGAAGGTGTATATAACCTCTTCTTTATTTTATTATTGAGCCCACAACGTAAAATACTAGGTGTATCACTTGTCTTCAATCTGCTACCTACTGCTGTTGTCAGGAGAAATCTGTCTCTAGTAACAGACAGAGTAGAAGATGGGAGGGGCTTAGCATGTGCTATGTGCAGGAGAGAGAGAGAAGGGCTGAGTAAGCATGAACTATATATACTTGTACACTGATCTAGCCTGCATAAAATAAGCCACACTTTTCCTCAAAGGTAAATCAAGGCTTCCCTTTCATCTATCATCACATATATATATATATATATATATATATATATATATATATATATCAAAAAGGGCATTGTATGTACTACTGTATGTCCACAGTGCTGCACTGCAATCTCTACCGCTTTAGGTTCTTAGTATCTTAGTAACAGCAGCAACAACACTTGGTGCTTAGCATAGCCCTTTCCTTACTGTGATCCTGTTGCATGAGTTTGTTTTCTGTTGACTTAGAATCTTGCAAACAGAGTAAATAAGTAACCCCTTCTTCACCAGTATACCATCTATAGCACTATACTGTGTAAATCATCAGCCAAGCACAGTGTCAGCCTGTTTTGTCCATTGTAGCACTACACTCACCGGCCACTTTATTAGGTACACATGTCCAACTGCACGTTACCACTTAATTTCTAATCAGCCAATCACATGGCGGCAACTCATTATGCATTTATGCATTTAGGCATGTAGACATGGTCAAGACAATCTCCTGCAGTTCAAACCGAGCATCAGTATGGGGAAAAAAGGTGATTTGAGGGCCTTTGAACGTGGCATGGTTGTTGGTGCCAGAAGGGCTGGTCTGAGTATTTCAGAAACTGCTGATCTACTGGGATTTTCACGCACAACCATCTCTAGGGTTTACAGAGAATGGTCCGAAAAAGAAAAAACATCCAGTGAGCGGCAGTTCTGTGGGCGGAAATGCCTTGTTGATGCCAGAGGTCAGAGGAGAATGGGCAGACTGGTTGGAGCTGATAGAAAGGCAACAGTGACTCAAATAGCCAACCGTTACAACCAAGGTAGGCAGAAGAGCATCTCTAAACGCACAGTACCTCCAACTTTGAGGCAGATGGGCTACAGCAGCAGCAGACCACCCGTTACTAGCATGGTGTACCTAATAAAGTGGCCGGTGAGTGTATGTCATGGCATAGTCCTTCATCCTGTGGATAGGAAATAACATGCTGAAATAGTAACATCCCTTTAATATGGGGGTCCTGTGAAAGTGATGAAACCACAATATCTGGATGTGACTTATTGGACACGGCCGTCACAGCCCCACAGCGCCTTCAGTTATGAGCATTAAGCACCAAGACTTATGGGAAAGGGAAATAACTAATGAGCTGATCCAAACAATGTAAAACTTCTTACAAAAACTAAATAAATATGACATTAAAAAAAAAATCTGAGACAAAACAATTAATTATATCTCAGCTTTATCTCTGTTATTTCCAGTACAGGAAACAGCAAAAACAACTTAATAAGCGTGACTGCAGCAAATTAAAAATTACAAACACAGAATGAAAAGATCAAAGGGAGGAAACACAAGATAAAGAATTTACTTAACCTTCTGTTTAAAAAAAAAAAAAAAAAAAAAAAGTCTCCGTATCTTTAAGAAAAACATTCCCAATGAGAGCAATAAGCTGTAGCTACAAGAGCCGGGTGTTACAGTTCACGGGTTCTGTCCGACTCACAGAGCTTTACGTAAAATGCAATTTTTTTTCTTTTTCTTTTTTTTTCCTCGGCTCTTAATATTCAGGATGAATCATACCTCATAAATGAGTTTTCTGACCTATAATACAGATTTTGGTATTTTAGCTATGACCATCAAAATAATCTCACAAGTAATTTAGAAAAGAGCAGACCTACTGATGCCTGTCTCAATGTGTCCTCTAAACCAATTCAGCAGTGATAAGGCTTTCTTCATAGATAGCTCTCGAAAAACCAAGGACCACAAATGGATTAAGATCTCCGGCTTTCCACTTATTTATTTTTCTTACGACTTTGAATATTAATATGGGCTCCTCTCAAGAAAACGCCGGGCCGGTTAACTGCTAGATTCCGAGCTACCTACATGGGGGGAAGAACTGATTATATGATAAAACGTTCCGGCTTTATCGGAATTCCACTTGGGCACCACTAAGACATGAAGCTCGGAGGGTTTATTACATTTGACAAGTTGATCCGAGTCATCATGACAGGCGATAAATGTTTAGTCGCTACGTAATTTAACTCTTTAATACCATGAAATAGGTATGTGAACAGACAGGACACAATGATCAGAATAGACCCATGTTGAACCATGTTGGAGTTTATAGGGATATTCCGGTAGACCACAGCTGAAGGCTATAACCTTTCTATACAATTTTCCTGTGTCCTTACACAATTTTGTGTTCTGATTTACTTCTTTATCTATGTGAAGTGCGGGGCAGCTGAGTCCCGTACCCACTTGGCACCAATGTTCTGGTCTACACCAAAATGATCACCAATGCACACTATATTCTTGCACTTTAAACAGGTAGCTGCCATGATGCATCCACAGGTCAATGTGGAAATGAGCAGCTTGTGCCGTGGGATCAGGTTACCAAGGCAACTGTCCAATGCCTAGTGAGTTCTATACCTCAGCAGCCAATTCCACCAGTGTGAACAAGCCAACCTTTAGGGAACATGTGGTAACGTATCACGGTAGTGACCCTTTAGGTTAGGGTCACTTTAGGGAAACAAAATTCATTTAACCATCCCCTTGTGCGCTTTACTAGTGCTGCACATCCTCAGATCCTGGTTCATGAACCAAAAGGTATAAAAAGACAGTGAGGGTTATAAAAGTACAACTCCCGCCATGACTTGATAGGGGCAGGCTATTGGGTTCTAAATCAGGGGTGTCAAACTCAAATACACAGTGGACCAAAATTAAAAAATTGAGGAAAGTCGCGGGCCAACCTTAATATTTAATGACGAGTGCATGCAGCGTTTCTGGCACTGCCTATCCTAAAGTAAATGTCCCCACATGGTAGTTACCCATTATATCCCTCAAGCAGTAGGTAATCCCATAATTGTGCCCCATGTAGTAGCCCCCCCATAGTGCCCCACATACTAGCCAAGCCTACTATTAGAGCCCCACATAGTAGGCAGCCCTCCCAATAGTTTCTTATAGTAGCCAGCCCTCCCAATAGTTTTTTATATAGTAGCCAGCCCTCTCCCATAGTCTCTTATATAGTAGCTAGCCTTGCCCAATAGTCTCTTACATAAAAAAGCCAGTCCCTAAAATAGGCTCTTATACAAAACCACCCCTCCCCCATAGTTTTACATAGTAGCCAGCTCTTTCCAATAGTCTTAGAAAGAAGCCAGATTTCTCAATAAACAAAATTTAGACACTTGATAAAGAGACCGGACCGGTCTTGAAACGTTTTGTGCCGCTGCCATAATTCTTTTAATAAATTTTATGATATTTTATATCACTACTACCTCTTAAACCTGCGCCTGTTTTACCCGCCTTGGAGTGGAGGAGGATACTGAAGATCTCTCAATAGTCTCTTATGTAGAAGCCAGCCCTCCCCATAGTCTCTTATATAGTAGCCAGCCCTCCCCCATAGTCTCTTATATAGTAACCAGCCCTCCCCATAGTCTCTTATATAGTAGCCAGCCCTCCCCAATAGTCTCATATAGTAGCCAGCCCTCCCCCATAGTCTTATATAGTAGCCAGCCCTCCCCATAGTCTCTTATATAGTAGCCAGCCCTCCCCATAGTCTCTTATATAGTAGCCAGCCCTCCAAATAGTTTCTTATATAGTAGCCAGTCCGAGTGGCTGTCCGGACCACCCATATTGTAATCTGCTGCAACATCAGGTGGGCCAGATTTAATACAGCAATGGAAAAGCTCAGCGGGCCAAAAATAATGGCACCATAGGCCAGATTTGGCCCGCAGGCCGAAGTTTGACATGACTGATCTAAATCATAGCTCTACAACTATTGATGGTAAGGGGTCAATGGCTACTGTCTATGGTTTTGTATATATAGGTTTGAGCCTATAATTGTCGCACGCCGACGTGTAATAGCTACGCGTAATAGCTACGTGTAATAGCGGTGCGCAGCCGGTGACTGACGATTTACATTACCTGTCCAGGCTGCAGAGCTCCTCTTGCGGTCTTCTCCTCGGGTCCCATGCTTCAGCTTCAGAAAAGCCTTTCTCAGCTGACAGGCCGCTCAGCCAATCACTGGCCGGGACAGCAGCAGCCAGTGATTGGCTGAGCGTCCTGTCAGCTGAGACAGGCCACTCTGAAGCTGGAGCATGCGGGATCCGGGGAGAAGACCGCAAGAGGAGCCCTGCAGCCTGAATAGGTAATGTATAAAGTAAAAGCAAGGGCTGGAAGGACATCGGTAACAATGTCCCTGCAGCCTTTGTGAACCGATAATCGATCCGTGAAATAGGCCCAGTAAACGAGCGTTGGTCTAGCAGATCGGCGCTCGTTTACAGTTATTATCGGGCATTCATCGACCCGTGTAATACTACCCTTAGACTAGATGCAGATGGGTATAATAAGTAGTGTTGAGAAAACTTGGCTAAAGTTCGGGTTTGGCAATGTTTGTCCAAACCAGAATACTCAGCATTTGACTCCCGGTGGCTGAAAAAATTGGGTGCATTCCCAGGGCTGCCAGGGAAACCTCTCTTTTTTGAAAGTTCGCTCAACACTATTAATAAGCAATGCAGGTCTAGAGAACTGGACTAAAAGCGTTTTGTAGATTAGTTCAGGTTATGAGACCTGTGGTTGGGCTGGAAGTTACAGGTGCAACAATGGTGCCGTACTACTCTCATCAGACCCTGGTATTAGTCTATGTAGAACTGTAAGTAAAGTGATATGGATTTTGCTCAGATCTCCACGTATCACTATATGAGGAGAGACAACTCCAGGATTTATGCTTTACTGTGCAATTAATCCCGGACGTTGGGCCACTTTTATTTATAGTCCTTCAGCAGCATCTAAACTTTGTGTGTTTGCCAAAATCAGGTCTAAAATAGAATAAGAACATTGATATTGACAAGTAAGTCAGCATGAAATTTGTTTTTGGCGTTTTATGTACTATGTGGAGGGCTACCAAGTGACCCGGGTAATTGAGGTTTTTATGCTTTTCAGCTTTAGCTTTGATGTATCCCCATATTTGTAATGTAATAGCAGGTGATGGTTGATAAATAGATGTAAACAGGAACACACATTCACGAGAATAAAACCAGAAGGCCGTGTCCCGGGAGCACCGAGAACG
Source organism: Dendropsophus ebraccatus (assembly GCF_027789765.1). Taxonomy (NCBI): domain Eukaryota; kingdom Metazoa; phylum Chordata; class Amphibia; order Anura; family Hylidae; genus Dendropsophus; species Dendropsophus ebraccatus. The sequence continues at coordinate 6,849,658 of NC_091465.1, read as the reverse complement.
TTGACATTCAATAGATTTTGCAAACCCAGCACTTCTCCGCTAAATAGATAAGGTCTCCTCCATCTTCAGACTGAAAATGAGAATTCTCTGCTTTTCCCTGGTCTAAAGGCCTAACTAATTCTACAGGGAACAACTAGAAAGGCAGTGAGTTAAAGGAATTTCCCATCTTCACATGACGTTAATTTATTGGTATCTATATGTCAAGACCTGGAATGGGACTGGAAAGCTCTAAGGGGAAAAAAACGACTCCAGCTCATCAACACCATACATGTAGTATAGAGTAGCGGCATAGCCACGCAGCCGTGGAAGGAATATACAGTAAATGAAATAATAATCAATAATGACATCATAAAATAAGGAGAGATGAGGATGACATCACCAAAACCTCAATGATGGGTAAATATATTGACAATGACATCACCAAATCAACAGCGATAGACGGACATTCGATGATCATCGATAATAATCAATAATGACATCATAAAATAAGGAGAGATGAGGATGACATCACAAAATATCTATGATAGGTAAATAATTGATAATGACATCACAAAATATTCAATGATGGGTAAATAATTGACAACATCATCACCAAATAATGGTAGATGAGTACTCAAGATCACTAAATAATTAATTTGGGCAAATACTCAATGATGACATCACCAAAAGACCAATGATATATGAATACTTAAAGAGGTATTCCAGAAAAAAAATCAACTTTTCCTTTTTTCACAGGATAGGGGAAATTTAGGAGATCGCGGGGGGTCCGACCTCTGTACGCCCCCACAAATCTCTGTATCAGGCCCCCGGCTTCTGTATTGTGAATAGAGCTCTATTCATTACTATGGAGCGACAGAACGACCCGAGTAAGCCGGAAGAGCGCTAAACTCGGCTCTTTTCGTCGGCTCCATAGAAATGAATAGAGCCGTGAGTCACTTGCTGTACCCGCTGCTCTATTCATAATACAGAAGCCAGGGCCTGCTACAGAGATCGGGGGGTGGGGACAGAGGTCAGACCCCCCACAATTTCCTACTTTTCCCCTATCTTGTGGATAAGGGAAGAGTTGATTTCTTCCTGGAATACCCAGAGGAATACATAATGACATCACTAATCAATCAGAGAGGAACGCTCAATGATGACATCACCAAATAATCAATAATGGGTGATTTTTTTTCCAAGTAAATGTGTTACCAGAACATTAGCGTTATGTCATTGAGCCTCTATACTGTCCACTTCATGGGTGTAACTATACAATTTGCAAAGGTAGCATTCGTAACCAGCTGTGGGGGCCCGAATGCCCCATAAGAAGGGTCCAGTACAGTCAATGCACATGGTACATGGTGGGATTCTCTTATAGGCCTTCACATTCCCCCTCTGGTCCCTGCATAATTGAAGCTATTAGGAATCCTACAGCTTCAAGACCTATTCTATTGGGTACATAGCATATGGACAGGGGGATGACCTCTGTAGAGATATTATATCACTATGTGAAATAAAAACCGTAACAAGAAAAAAAAAACTGTCATTGCTGAATGGTCTAAAGAGGCCACAAAGCCCCGGTCACTCTTCAGAATGGTAATCGCTGAATTCAGGATTTCATAAAAGGAACAAGAGGTTTAGGGAGCAGCCGGAGCGGGAGCAGAATGCCGAGTGTCTGACCCTGACAGCTATTTTATGGAAGTCAATATTTTTTGCCTTTCAAAAGAATTATTCAGCGCGCGGCGCTCCTGCCATATCTCCTATAGCATAATTGAGATTTAAGATTTATTTTAGCTTTTTCTCCCTCCTTATTTGTACAGGGATTCAGCCTCACAGACAGCTTATTCCAAATCCATTTAATTATCTCCAATGTTCTATCGCCTAATGCTTTCTTTAGAGGATTTCAATGAGCCCGCTTTCTGCCAGGTCTTCGGTGACCCTCCTGCCTGAGATTAGGAAAGGTTGTGTCTCTGTCAACCAAAAAGAATAACTCTCCCACAAGCTGCCACCTTCATTTAAAATTTTAACATTTTATTTGGCCGCAGTAATGAGTCCAGGGATGTAAGGAAATGACAAGTTCAAATCCGCTAAGAATTTTTTTGCTTCCTTCTACAGATACAGTTTGCTGCAAAACTGTCCCCGCAACCATAAAAAAAGGTTCTGCGTTCTGACTGTAAAAGTGATTGCAAAAGACTGTTCTGCTGTGGTGGCGATGCTGAAAGACCATGACATCAATGGATACCCAAAGTCATGGCCGCCATTCAAGAGAGATGAACAGCTGACCACAATGGTTCTTGGCTTTAGCTTTGAGTTGTGTCGGTGCCCGATCTTCTTCATGTCTTCACCGTTACAAGATCATAGTAGCGTGAGGGAGGGTTAGGGGATAACTAACTAATTGCAGGGGGTCCCTTGTGATCTCAAGAATTGGGACCCCACTCTTCCATTTGAATGAAGCGGTGGAGCTCCATTCATTCTCTATAGGAGTTGGCATCAAATATTATACACAGTTGAGGATAGGGGATAACGTTCACTTTTTAACTTTTAAATGTAGGGAAAGTGCAAATTTATATTGCTAGCTCGTGAGGAGTGAATCTCTTGAGGTTCTCTTTGACTCCAATGGATCTAAATGTCTCCCAGTGCAGATGTGAAAGTGCCCTAATTGCCCAGTGATTGCCCATGCAAAGTATGTACAGGAGCAGGGGCTCCTATCAAAGGGAGGCATCCCTGCTCCTATATAGAACACTGAGCAAACATCTGGGGCCGGTGTCTGTCAGTATATACTGTACAGTATTGCAGCTTATCTCAGTGTAGAGGACCAGGAACAAAATAAATTTGAAACCAATGACGCAAAGTTTGGATTCAAGCATTTTTGTGAACCAAGTCCAATTGATTTGCTCAATTTTTTGAGGGCTTAATAATTTGGGGTATAAACTGGACAACCTCTTAAAAGCATATCCAGCTTACTAAATCCCATGCTGTGTGTCTAAAGAAACACTCCAGGTAAAGCTTTAACACAAGCTAAGCCTAGTGTAGTACCTCAGGGGCGGAGCTTTAGCTCAGTCTATAAAATCTCTTATCATACCACACCCTCGAGCCCCCTCAGCTTTTTCTGGAAAGTCTCTTCAATTATAGGATACAATCACTATTCCTTAGTAGGTTAAACTTAAGTAGTATATCCAAGCCTACGTTATCTCAGCAATTTCTATGCAGCACATAGAAGTATTTCCGATGCAACCCTCAACAAACTCCCCCCCCCAAATAAAAAAACATCCAAAACTCTCAAGAGTGAAAACGAGGTCACCAGAGCGTCAGTCAGTCACACTATCACTCTTCCTCCGCCTGTTTTATTCAATTTTATTTCTGCAAAGCGGTAGTGGCGTAGTGAACAATAGCTGAAATTGCCTCACCTAGTTTAATGTATGCAGATGGAGGGATAAGTGTATGCGTTTGATTGAACATTATGAAAATGTCATTAGTGTTATAGGGAAACTAGACCATCCTTTCTCGGCAGGCTAACACATTGCAAGCAGATGCCGCACTTGCTCCCACATACTGATTTGTCATTAACCTCAGTCTTAACTTTCTGGGACCACCCTGAGCTCTAGTAAAAAATAATGTAGCATTTTGCGAGCGAGCCGCTCGCGTTTGTATCCATTCCAAATTTCTCTGAATTATATAAGGTGATTTGGTGATTGTAAACTACTGTTCCCTGGGGCCTAGGTTGATGCTACCAAAATCCATTGTGCTTATGAGCGTCTTAAATCGAAATGTAGTCCCTGTGGAACTATTTCAAATTGCCTTTGCCCTCTCTTGCCCTCTCCATCTCTCTCTCTAGTCAGTTAGTGAACTGAGACAGGAACCCGGGGATGCCAACGAACGTGACGGCAACTTCTGTCCAACCTGTTATTAAAGTTACCCACCTCCTGAAATTGTCCGACACAATAAACCTTATCGCCGAAGAGCATTCTTTTCCCTTTTTTACCCGCAGCCACCGCTTTATATTTGCATTTTATCGGTAAATTAGAAAACGACTCTTCTATTACTAAAAGGCTAATTGGGGTAGGCTGAATACAGAGAAACCATTAGGATCCTGCACGGTAATAACAGCCAGAGCTTGCTGGCCCCGGCAAACGGTTGGAAATTATTTTGCAAGCTCAGCTTTCTGCTGGTAATTACTGATCAACATAGAATATGGGTGAGATGAGATGACAGGGATCTTGTTATGTGCCAAGAACAAAGTTTAGCAAAAAAAAAATTGGAAGCAGGAAAAACAAAGTCTCGTTCCAGCTATAGGATAGGGGAAAGGTGTCTGTTCTTTGTTTATGGAAAGCTCTATGCAGAGGTGAATGGATCAGTGGTCGGACTGGTGGGTGGGCTGGTTGGCGATTGGAGGGGTGGCTTGGTGAATGGATGGTTGGGCAGACATTTAAATGGATGAATAGATGTATTGGTTATTGGATGGGTGGCTGGGTGGGTAGGTGGACATACAGATGGATTATTAATGGATTAGTGGGTTAGTGATTGGATGAATGCTTAGCGTACTGATGGATGGGCAGCCATATAGATGGAATAATGATGAAAGAAAGCATGGATGATTTGGATGGGTTGTTGATTGGATGGATGAAGAGACATATAGATTGATGAAGTGTAATATAGATGAATAAACAACGGATGGTGGTAGAGTGGACATATAGATAGATTATGGATATATGGGTGGATTTATAGATTGATGGTGTTTGATGGATGAATAGACAGATGGATGGATGGGTGGACATATAGATAGATTACGGATAGTTGGGTTGACATATAGATTGATGACGTATGATGGATTGGTGGACATATTGATAGATAAACATTCGGTGGATGAATATATAAATGGGTTAACAATGAGATAATGGGTGGGTTGGTGATTGGATGAGTGAGTTGGTGGATTGATGAATGGGCAGACATACAGTATAGATGGAATAAGGATAAATTGAATTATAGATGGATTGGATCGGCTGGGGATTGGATGGATGGGTAGATGGGAGGGTTGCTGGATGGATGAGTAGACATAAAGATGGATAGATGATAGGTGAATGGATTGATGAATAGATGGATGGATGGATGATAGATGTGTATGATAGATGATAATGGCTGGAGGATGGATCGATGATAATGGATGAATGATGTGGATAATATATGATAATGGATGGATGATAATGGATGATAATGGATGGATGATGGATGATGAATGGATGGATGATAAATGGATAAATGAATGAATGAATGAATAGATGGATGGATGATAGATGTGGATATTAGATGATAGTGGATGGATGATAGATGTGGATTATAGATGGATAAATGGATGGATGGATAGATGGATAAATGGATGTATGAATGGATAAGTTAAAAGAAGAATATATGTGTTGGTGCTGGTAGCCTATATAAAAACATTCTCATAAATTGTATATCCTATAGAACCCATTGATTTTATACATACCCTATAGGTGATAACACTACAGATGTGCTCACCCTTACCATTTACTAAAAGGGTATTCCTATTTGACAAAGATGCCCCCTAGCCACATGATGGGGGGGGGGGGGGCACTGGGGCCCATTTTGATTTTAAGAATGGGGACCCCAATCTCCCATTAGAATGGAACGGTGAACCAATAAGATGTTGGGGTCCATAAGCCAAGACTCCCCAGCTTTTATAACTTCTTAGTGTAAAGATATCTACAGAATCATTGTGCTCTTACTTTTCAATTGAAATGAATGGATTATAATAGTTTTTGTACAATACTTTGCAGATCTACCTGTAGTAAATATTGCTGTTATATAACTAAACCCTAATGCTGCTTCGGTGTTCCTACATGGCGGTATTATGGGTAATAGTAATTTTCTAATGGAGTGTCACTAATGGAATCTTAAACAAGCCGGCGAGTTATTATTAAAGTCTATTAAACAGCGATATAGTCAGGTATTAATTACCATTATTAGCAGGTGATCTCTCGCTAATGACTCTCCCCCCACTGTTCTGCGTTACATGATAATCCGCCATTAATGTAAATATTCCCGCATCTGTTATTATGGAGTGGCAGGGAAATCACTATGGGCTTTCCTGTTGAAGCAGAAACCTTATAAATCCAGCTATTCAATGGAAACAAGTAAAGTCTGGCTCATACAGTATGACTATGGCGTTTCTATCTTAAAGAGGTTGTCTCATGAAGATGTTCTATTTATAAATACATTAATACATCTTTGGCCAGCATGCAGTACTACATTTCACCTGCAGGGGTTGCTGCAGCTTCCCTCTGATGAGTGACAAGTAAATTTTAATTTATATAAAGGGAAAATATGTTTAACCAATATGCAGTACAGCCTTTTACCTGTAGAGGGCGCTGTAGTTAAAACATACAGCAGGCTGCAGCTTCCCTCAGCTTCAGTTTTACAGGGCTCTCTTCATAAGACAACCCTTATAGGTTATTCAAAAATTATTGTGTGTGGCCCTTAAAACTATAACTTGCAGTTCATATATTAATATAATCTACCTAAGATGTCAAGTAATTGTGTGCTTATCTGATACTAGTTCTATGCTACATGATAAATCATACCCCGGAGCTTAAAGCAGACTTCAGACGGTTGATGCTTAGAATGAATATGTAAATTGTATGCAAAAAAGCTCATGAGCTCCCTCTAGTGGTAACTGCATGCCAGTAGAATACAGTATTTTGGTCTTTACAAGGGAAGTAGAGCTTGGGCCCCTATAATGATATACAGTAGTAGAAATGAATTTTAGACCTTACAATTACCCACAAGCAAACACAAATTTTCCTCCATGCCCTGTGTACCCCCAAGCTGTACACTGTGTGCATAGAACAATCAGCTTCACAGCAATAATGCATTGACGTTTCTCCATATAAAGGCTTGGTACACTCTGTTGTCATCACACAGCGCACAATGCCGCTACTTAAAAGGTTCCACACAAGGTCAAGGCAATAAAACAAGCATTTTGTTTGCGACAATCCCATGCAATGTCATGTATTAGAATATCTGGAATGAACCCTCTCCCATTCTCTAGACTTGTCACGCTGCGCCGGCTGATCGCTTGTGTTGAGCGCCCGTCAAGGCTGAAACTCTCGACAAAGAGTGAAAAACTGGTTATATAATGTAGATGAATGTAATCCAGCCGGCTAGGGTCCTGGAGTGCTTGTGTTCTGTGGCTGCCCTTTGTTATTTTCCTCCATTCCCAAGAGAGAAAGAAAATTACATAAAAGGCAGAAAGGGTCACAAACTTCCCATTACCTTACAGGGAAACGAGTGGGCAGATGTCCTCTTAGTTTAGCATTATTTTATGTCTTTTGTTGCAACTTTTATAGTCCTTATGATTGTACCCTATGACAAAGTTGTGTATACGAAGTGGCCAGGACCCTGCACCCTTGGATTGCCCTGATTCTGATTCTAATTGATTTGGATACATGGGCAGTTTGGAATTTGTACTGGAGCAGGGGCACCTATCAAATGTGTGCCTGCTGCTTTGTGCTAAGTTGTGAGGCACTGCTACGTTTTTAACAATTGCTGGACTGGTTGCTGAGTGTCCAGAGCAGAGACTGTACAGTACTTAGTGTGAGCAGCATTGCCAATTACTTTATGGCATACCATAAATGGTTCGCTGCTCGGCGAACAGGAGCAGGGACTCCTGCCTTTTACAGGAGTCCCTGCTCCTGTATATTCTTCTGTTCACACCCTAGGCTATTGGCATTTAGTGACAAGGGTTTTTCCCTAAATGAAGGTTAAAAAAAAATCTGAATTGGATTAAAAAAAAAATATATATATATATATATATATATATATATATATATATATATATATAAAAGCAAAATTCTGAATGGATTTAACCAATTAAGAATTCATTTCCTTTTCTTTATTACCTGAATGTTAACTAAGCGGCAAGACAAGAATGCGTATGCTTTACTGCTCAGGGTACGGGAGCAGGGACTCTAATGAGACTAATCTCCAAATTTTTCAATATGAAGGAATCTAATTTTTTTGTTTTAGAATTTATTTAGACTTTATTGGCTTAGCTCTAATGGAAATTTGACTTCTGCTATGGAAACCCCCTCCTCTATATACACTACTGGACCTCCGTATAAGAGACACTGTATTACTATGTCTTGAGCCATGAATGGATTTTGATGCTTTTGCCATTAGGTAACATTGAGTTAATTGGCAATCAATTGGAGATGTTTGATGCTTGCTTTCAGCAAATCAAAGAGAATAATCAATGAATCACTTCTTCCATTGTAGTCTTTAAGCGGGTGGATTGGCCAGATCAGCGAATCATGGGATGGCCGGATCGATCTGCTCATCTCTAGTGAGATTCTCCTTTTTCAAGTTTACTAATAAAATGAATCTACATTTCAACGTTTCAGTAACTTTGCATATACATTGAGTTACATTATATATATTGGGTGGAGATTACACCCTATACAGCAACACACAGCTGCATTCACAACTCTACAAGCTACAGAGCTGAAATTTCCCAGCATTTCCTACAAAGGGCTTCCCTCAGAATATACAGTCGCTACACTAGGTCCTGGGCAACAATCTGATGGTCCCATTACGTGACTGTGCATGTCTACTGCAGAATTATGAATACAGCTGTGAATTACTATATACAGGTAGTAGGGCATTGTATGTCCTTCTCTACATCCCACAAGGTTCAGTTTATTTTGGGGACTTTATTTTGCATCTTTACTGGCTCTTTGCTCAATGCGGCAGAGCCCTCAGCAGGGATGGTTCTAGGGATTGTTGGGGGTGGGAGATAGGAAAATACTGTATACTGGAAAAAACCTTTAAAGACCATTGTTCCCACGACTCAAAGAGTCATCTTCAGTATATGATATCTACCAACATGATATTGAACAGTAGGAGCTGACCAGTGCCGCATTACCACTTAATACTTCTAGTCTTGTTGTAGAATTGGATGCTATAGGACGAGCTGAAAGGCTGGAGACTGGGAACTATACATTTTGTTACTTTATATGTGTAGAACATGATTCTTTCAGAGACAATTTAAGACTGATGGAAGGTAAAAGATGTGGTGTGGTTTTCCATTTCATCTATATGTCCCAGAATCATCACATAGGAGAGGTGGCCACGCTTGCCTCCGAAAGACATATGGGGACGTCCAAGGCAATATCTTCTTATGGTGTGACCTAGAAAAGCCGCATGTAGGACCAGGTTTGCCTCTATGAGACCTATGGGGACACCCAAGCCACTACAAGCTTTGGTGTGGCTGCCAGTTCACAGCAGATATCATCATGGGACCTCTAAATAGTCAGTAGCAATGGTTGGGTCTTCCAACAAACAATCCCAGAATCATTCTAGGTAAGTCACACATTAGAGAGAGGAGACTAGGCTTGCCTCTGTGAGAATTATCGGGGAACCCAATGAAGTAGGTTCCTATGATGTGGCCACCTCTTCACAGCTGGATAGGATCACAAGACAGCTGAATTAGCTTAGTTTAAGACTTATGGAAAGCAACAATTGTGGTATGGTCTCCCATCCAACCTATTTGTCCTAAAATTATCCTAGTGAAGCCAAGTCTGGCCTCCCCTTGTATATGTGGCTTCACTAGGATTATTCCAAGACCAATAGATGGGATAGGGCACCATACCACCTCAATGAGACTTATGGGGACACCAAAGGCAGTTTATTCTTCTAGTGTGATCACCTTTTCAAAGCTGGACAAGATCATAAGCTGAAAGAGGTTAGTTCAAGACTGATGGAAGGCAAAAGATTTGGTATGGTCTCCCATCTCACCTACTGGCCCCGGAATCATGCTAGTGAGACCAGGCCTGGCCCCCTCTCCTATGTTTGGCTTCACTATGATGATTCCGGGACTGATAGGAGGTCTGGGAGACCATACCACATCAATGAGACTTATGGGGATCCCCAAAGCATAACTTCCTATGCTATGGCCACCTTTTCATAGCTGGGTAGGATCATGGGGCCACCGAATGGTCAATAGCCATGGTTGGGTATTTATTTTAATCCATTGCTGCCTAGCCTTCCAACCACCATATGAAACTCGCCTTCACTATATTGAAATGTAAAATTTTTGGGAAGCGACAACATCCTGAGCCATGATGCTGTTTGCAAGTCTGATTAGATTCCTTGCCTTTCCTCCTGCAAGCCCTGGGAGAATCCCATCTGATTACAAGAGAGAATTAAGGCAGCCTGAAACCAGCGGAGACACCATCACCATACACCGAGATGACAACCTGATTGCTTCTCTCTATCAGCACAGTTAAATATAACGATTGTATATTTTACTATGACAGAATTTTTTAAATTCTAAATTATTCAGCTCCATCGAGTGAGAGATTCCGTCCATGTTTAAAGTCAAATCATCGTCTCGGGCTCATGATGTAGCCGGGTGATAAATTACCAGTCACAGCCTACATCTCCAGCCATGATTTGGTACACAGACCGCACCGTGCATGGCAGGTCATTTAGACTATGAATAGGATTAAGCCCGACCGAAAGCCCTAGGGGACTACAAAATCATAACTAGATTATACTAAATTTTTCCTTGACAATCTGTGTGCGATTAAATGAGGATGATTTAAAAGCAATTCATTGTACTCCGGGCAAAGGTTCCCGCTCTAAATAAGAGTTTGGTCTTTGTCTTTGTTATTGCAAAGGATTTAGGGAGGACCATGAGCCGAGAGGAGATGTTAACCATTTATTACTCATCATAACTTCTCTCCTAGTAAGGACAGATGAATAGAGAGAAGATAGATAGATAGATAGATAGATAGATAGATAGATAGATAGATAGATAGATAGATAGGAGATAGATAGATAGGAGATAGATAGATAGATAGATAGATAGATAGATAGATAGATAGGAGATAGATAGATAGATAGATAGATAGATAGATAGATAGGAGATAGATAGATAGATAGATAGATAGATAGATAGATAGGAGATAGATAGATAGATAGATAGATAGGAGATAGATAGATAGATAGATAGATAGATAGATAGATAGGAGATAGATAGGAGATAGATAGATAGATAGATAGATAGATAGATAGATAGATAGGAGATAGATAGATAGATAGATAGATAGATAGATAGATGATAGATAGATAGATAGATAGGAGATAGATAGATAGATAGATAGATAGATAGATAGATAGATAGGAGATAGATAGATAGATAGATAGATAGGAGATAGATAAATAGGAGATACTATAGATAGATAGATAATAGATAGATAGATAGATAGATAATATCTATCTATGTATCCATCTATCTATCTTTCTATTATCTGTCTACTATCTATCTATCTATCATCTATCTTTTTATCTATCTATCTATCTATCTATCTATCTATCTATCTATCTATCTCCTATCTATCTATCTATCATCTATCTATCTATCTATCTATCTATCTCCTATCTATCTATCTCCTATCTATCTATCTATCTATCTATCTCCTATCTATCTATCTATCTATCTATCTATCTATCTATCTATCTCCTATCTATCTATCTATCTCCTATCTATCTATCTATCTATCTATCTATCTATCTATCTCCTATCTATCTATCTATCTATCTATCTATCTATCTATCTATCTATGTATCTATCTTCTATCTATCTCCTATCTATCTCCTATCTATCTATCTATCTCCTATCTATCTATCTCCTATCTATCTATCTATCTATCTATCTATCTATCTATCTATCTATCTATCTATCTCCTATCTATCTATCTATCTATCTCCTATCTATCTATCTATATCTATCTATCTATCTATCTATCTATCTATCTATCTATCTCCTATCTATCTATCTCCTATCTATCTATCTATCTATCTATCTATCTCCTATCTATCTATCTCCTATCTATCTATCTATCTATCTATCTATCTATCTATCTATCTATCTATCTATCTATCTCCTATCTATCTATCTATCTCCTATCTCCTATCTATCTATCTATCTATCTATCTATCTATCTATCTATCTATCTATCTCCTATCTATCTATCTATCTATCTATCTATCTCCTATCTATCTATCTATCTCCTATCTATCTATCTATCTATCTATCTATCTATCTATCTATCTATCTATCTATCTATCTCTGGGGCCTTTTATACGATTAAGATGAGAAGAGTGATGGCAGCCCCCATTCTCCATAACTCTCACTACATAATAGATACAGAGATCCCCGTGTCCCCAAATACCTCAATCTATTCCAAGTCTAGTGAACTTTTTAAACTTTTATTAGGACCTGAGGTTACCTGAGTGTTGAGCAGAATGTGTAATATATCATGTGGGCCGGACGGACGGCCATTCTGAATGCAATAGACTTCAGGCTTTACTATGTGCAGCTATTAAAATCTGCCAGAATTCTCCATCCCCGTCCTGTCCCCACGATGTAATTACAATTCACCTTTTCGCACATCTTTCCTCTCTTGCAGCTTTTATCATTAGGGACTGTATATTCATTCTGGGTCATGTTGGAGCAGAGGTGAGGAGTGGGGTCTGTGATGAAGTCCTGGAGACCCCCCACTCGGCTGGAAGGTCATATTATCACTAGAGCTATATAAAGGGATCCGGTGAATGTTGGATACCACTAGAGATGTCTGCTTGCAGTTTTCTCCTATAGGAAACATAAGCACATTCAGACAGGCTGAGCATGCATGTGTATCCGGGCGTTGCCATCTGACAGTATTGCTCCTCTCATGGGTATTACTGGCCATATAAAGCTGATAGCGAGAGCTCTCATGTACCAGCACTACATGCACAGTTGGTTACATAGCGCCAACATATTCCTCAGCTCAGTACAGAGATTATCGTCCATTTTATCAGTCTCTGTTCTTAAAGGAAATCGTTATTTCTTGCAATCTTTTTCTATCTTCTTCTTTTACTACTTTATTATTATTATTATTATTATTATTATTAATTATATTGTTAATAATAATTCCAATTTTTGACCATTGTTATAGAGGCAGCCATCTTATCAGAGCTGTTTTTTTTTAACAGCATTTACACATATGCTTTACAGTAAGCACCCCAACTTTAGACAACAATAGACAGGACCGGTCCCATTGACATGAATAGGAAAAGTTACTGGGCATGCTCTATGACCCTTGCAGAAGTCACAGGGAGTTGTTGTTATTGTCTTCCTTATCTGCTGATATCACTTTTTGCTGTAATTCTGTACAGATAAATTGGAAAATTTGAGAAAAAAAAGTATTTAAAATATGTTTAACTTAAAAACTTGATTTAAACAATAGGTCGGTCTTTTTCAGGTGACATGTTCCCCTTAAAGGGGTACTCTGGAGGAAAAACCCAGAGCACTATGTCAGACTGGAAAGAATACACCACTTCCTGCAGGATCACTGCCCCGCCCTCAGATCCCGCCCACTCCTTCTAACAATAATCATCTAACCTGCTGTTAGTTCCCCTTTAATTACACCTTGGGCTTATTTCCCTCTATTCTGTTCAGTTTCTTTTGTCACCCTTTAAGCATCGTCCCTGATGAGTTGTTCTTTGACTTTGTTATTCGGTGTTTTAACTCCAAACATTAATTTCGCCCTTTTTAAATTTTTATTTTTTTATTTACTGAAATAATCAGCAGATTTGCAATGTAAATAAAAGGGAAATAATAAAGGAGCTAACCCCACGGTGCTCCCCCATGTCATGTTAGGTTGCTTAGCTGACAGTTGCTATGTGTGCCAATTAGGAGGGGGGTCTCCTGTGGCCGGCCATGCATATTTTATATTACCAGCTATAGGCCTAGCTAATAATATTTGATCAGCAAAGCAATTTTAGTCTAAATAAAATCTGGTAAATAGGAAATAAACCATATCCCCCATGTATATCTTTCATCTGTTTCCCACATAGAAAATTGTCATTTTATATTTGTTACCATTTCTTAAGTTCTGGCCTACAGGGGGAAGGCGGGTGAGGGTGAGGGGGGGGGGTCCAGGAAGAATTCCAGTGGGAGCTAAGAGAGGATCTGCTTTGTACTCAGGATACAGTGCAAAGAGGGAAAAAAATCTAAAAAACACTAAAAAGAATAATATGTAAATAAATGCATACAAAATAAATGAGATCAACAGTAGAAAACTAAATAGAAGAACAAAAATAATAATACAAGTTAAATCATAAATAAATATAGGATAAAAATGTCAAAATAAAGAGGTAAACATTTAAATGGGAAGTGGGTGTAGAAAAAACAAACAAAAAAAACTATAAAATATTTAAAAATAAAACAATAATATGGTAAAGGTAAGCAAATAAAAAATAGGAAGAAAAGGAATAGAAGACAATGAAGTATTGCTTACCTCTCCCCATGCCCGTGATGCGCCATCTGATCGGCTCGGGGACCCCCGCCAGAAGGCATTTTCCGCCAAGTTGTGATGATGTCTCAAGGGAAAATGCCTTTCCTGGCTGATGGACAGAACGCTCAGCTAATCAGTGACTAGAGCAGCGTCCCGCCCCAGTCACTGACTAGCTAAGTGACCAGTCCATCAGCCGGTTTGTGACGTTGGCAGCGCCGGAGCCCGGTGCCGCTGAAGAGGCATGGGGAGAGGTGAGTAAGAAACCCTTGTTATTTTTTTCCATGCCCCTGCCGTTTTTAAAAGAAAAGCAGAAACAAATGAAAAACAAAACAAAATATAATAAAATATAAAAGGAAAAAAAAAAGATAAACATAACCTAACATAAGATAACATAAAAATAATCAAAATCTACAATAAGGAAAGATCAAAAACAACATAAATGAAAAAAAAAATGAAATAATAGGGACAATATTAAAAATTAATAAGGCACAGGGTACGTTCACACAGTCTAAATCTGATGTTTCTCGCAATAAAAAGAAATTACAATAAAAGCTTCATGGCCCAACCCTTCTCCTACGCTGTCAATGGCTCCGGACCCTTAGGGCACAGGTGTCAAACTCCAAAACTACAATTCCCATCATGCCCGGACAGTTAAAGCTTTAGCAACGATGGGGATTGTAGTTTTGTAGTCGGGAGTTTGACTCCTCTGCCTTAGGGCTTGTATATATATATCAAGTAATCCGGCTTCTCATCCATTTGATGCCATAAGGGAACATTGCATGGAAACTGAGCCTATTGTTGTCAACGGGATCATTTCGGCCTGTCATCTAAGATGTCGGTCTGGTCCAGAAGCCGGAGATACAAACATCTCTTTCAGGGCCGTTTTAATACATTGGTGGGCCCGGTGCACAGCTCTCAAGAGTGCCCCTCCTTCCCTTTCGGCACATGGTATAATGTACTGAATTTGCCCCCACACTGTATCAAGAGCCCCAATACATACAGTAGTTACCTTATAACATTATTTGCACCATAGAGTGATTACATATTACATGATATCACCAAGATATCACCAATGATGCCATTACATAATACCGCCACATCATGACCCCTTCACTACAGACCCTATAACAGAGTGCAGTTACATCCAGTGACTTCTCCGGGGGCGTCTTCTCCGATCAGAGTTTTCTCCTGGCTGTGAATCTTCTCTCCAGAATCTGCCAGACAAATATTTTAGGCTCCAACACATACAGTAGTTAGGTCCCTTGTACCCCTATATAGTAGTTACACCCCTCTGTGCCCCTATATAGTTACACCCCTCTGTCTCTATAGTTTTAAGGTGTCTCTGTAGTATATAGACCCTCGTGTGCTCCTCCAGTTACACACAGCCCTTCTGTGCACTCCCCCATTAGTATATAGACCCCCGTGTGCTCCCTCAGTAGTATATAGCCCCCCTGTGCACTATCCCTAGTAGTATATAGCCTCCCGTGCACTCCCCAGTAGTATATAGCACCCCTGTGCACTCCCCAATAGTATATAGCCCCCTGTGTGCTCCGCAGCAGTATATAGCCCCTCTGTGCGCTCTCCCCAGTAGTATATAGCCCCACTGTGCTCTCCCCAATTGTATATAGCCCCCCTGTGCTCTCCCCCAACAGTATATAGCCCCCCTGTGCTCTCCCCCAATAGTATATAGACCCCCTATGCTCTTCCCAATAGTATATAGTCCCCTTGCTGTGCGCTCCCCCAATAGTATATAGTCCCCGTGCTCTCCCCCAATAGTATATAGCCTCCCTGTGCTCTCCCCCAATAGTATATAGACCCCTTGTGCACTCTCCCCAATAGTATATAGCCCCCTGTGCTCTCCCCCAATAGTATATAGACCCCCTGTGCGCTCTCCCCTGTATTATATAGCCCCTCTGTGCGCTCCCCCAGAAGTATATAGCCCCCCTGTGCGCTCTACCCAGTAGTATATAGCCCCCCTGTGCTCTCCCCCAATAATATATAGACTCCCGTGCGCTCTCCCCAACAGTATATAGCCCCCTTGCTGTGCACTCCCCCAATAGTATTTAGTGCCCCCCGTGTGCTCTCCCCCAATGGTATATAGCCCCCTTGCTGTGCGCTCCACAATAGTATATAGTGCCCCCTCCCATATAACATTAGAAAAACAAACACTTAAACTCACCTAGGTCCACGCGTTCCTCTTCTCTTCGTTCTTGTGACCGCACTGCATCGGTCACAAGAGGCCGCACTCCCCTTACCCTGAACGTCGGACACCTTACGTCGGGCACAGACACCAGAGGGAGAGTGTGGCCTTTGGCACCCTCCCTGTCAGTCACAAAAGTGACTGACAGGGAGGGAGCCAATGGCTCTCTCTCACTGCCAGTACCGCTGCTGCTGAAGCGCAGCAGTGGGCGGATGGGCAGTGGCGGACGGGGGGGGGCTCTGCAGGGGTCGCCATGGATGGGTAAGTAGATTACCCATCCATGGCGCTCCCCCCTGACAGGCTGGTGGCCAGAGCCCTGTGCGACCACACTGGTCACACTTAGCAACGGCCGGCCTGCTCGGGGGGGGGGGGGGCACGTGCACCTTTTGCCCTCTGGTTAAAGCGACCCTGATCTCCTGTCATATTGTCCTATCTGACTCTGGCTTATTGCAAAAAGGAAAAAGCTAAATTAAATATAAAGTAAATAAAATAATAGAAAAAAACAAAAACGTTTAACAAAAACAAAAGTACAAACCTTGTAAAGCAAGTTTCTCCGTCGCACCGAGATCCACAGTCACTAAACAACAAGAGAAACAAATCAGATTACAGAAACTATTGTAATTCATTTATTTAATTGTTCTTTTTCTGCATAAATATAAAAAAACGCAAATTCAGCAGAGAAACAATATAAAGCTATTAATACAGTGTTTATAGTAAATAATATATTGGGGGGGGCTCGTAGCCGGGTGATCGGTGTTTAGCTACAATACTGTAAAACGCTATCAAGTTATTTTCAGTCCGGCGTTGATCATTAAGCCGCGCCATGTGCCGCGCTAATCTGTTTCCTCTTGTGTTATAGAGAAATATTTACCGGAGAAAAAAGGTTTTTGTTGATGCCCCATTGGTTCAGGATAGAAATTAATCTTTAATCTCAAAAAAGGGGATTTGCAACATTAGTTTTGATCATTTTCTATCATCATTTATGTGTTTGCAATCCTCAGGTTATCAGGTGTAGCAGAGCCCAATCTGTCATCTCACCAATACTTTCATGCCTTACATTTATTTATTACCCATTGTGCCGATATATTCTGCGGAGCTGAACACAGTTTAAAATCACTCTTATTGGGGGCACACAATGTGACTTCCTATGTCTGACATCCTAAGAGGGGCGCAAAATGTGACTTCCTACAGTATATCTGACATCCTCAGGGGGGCGCACAATGTGACTTCCTATGTCTGACATCCTAAGAGGGGTGCAAAATGTGACTTCCTATATCTGACATCCTCAGGGGGGCGCACAATGTGACTTCCTATATCTCATATATCCTCAGGGGGGCACACAGTATGTCTTTCTATATCTAACATATCCTTAGAGGGGTGCACAGTGTGACTTCCTATATCTCATATATCCTCAGGGGGGCGCATAATGTGACTTCCTATATGTCATATATCCTCAGGGGGGTGCACAATGTGACTTCCTATATCTCATATATCCTTAGGGGGGCACACTGTATGTCTTTCTATATCTAACATATCCTTAGGGGGAAGCACAGTGTGACTTCCTATATCTAACATATCCTTGGGGGGGCGCACAATGGGACTTCCTTTATCTCATATATTCTCAGGGTGGTGCACAATGGGACTTCCTATATCTTATATATCCTCAGGGGGGTGCACAAT
This sequence comes from Dendropsophus ebraccatus, assembly GCF_027789765.1. Taxonomy (NCBI): domain Eukaryota; kingdom Metazoa; phylum Chordata; class Amphibia; order Anura; family Hylidae; genus Dendropsophus; species Dendropsophus ebraccatus. The sequence goes on along the minus strand of NC_091465.1, from coordinate 6,831,442 downwards.
GTGATTTCTATATCTCATATATCCTCAGGGGGGCGCACAATGTGACTTCCTACAGATGTAGCCAGGCTTAACATGAGTTGTAGCCAGGGTTAACTTGACCCCTGATGCAACAATTGTGTCAGGGAGCTATGTTATGTCAATTTTAATGTCAAGTGAAACGCGTTATTGTGATCAAGGGAGGCACACAATGTGACTTCCTATATTTCATATTTCCTCAGGGGGGCACACAATGTGCCTTCATATATCTGACATATCCTCAGGGGGTGCACAATGTGACTTTCTATATTCCATATGTCTTTAGGGTGGTACACAATGTGACTTCCTAAATATTACACTTCCTCAGGGGGATGCACAATGTGACTTCATATATCTTATATATCCTCAGGGCGGTGCACAATGTGACTTCCTATATCTGACATATTCTCAGGGGGGCGCACAATGTGACTTCCTTTATCCGACATGTCCCCAGGGGGCGCACAATGGGACTTCATATATCTCAATATCCTCGAGGGGGACAATGGGACTTCCTATATAAAATAAAAAATAAAAATAAAAATATGGAAACCTATGAGACCTCTGAGGGTCATACAGAACTTCAACTTTCCACTCAATAGAATCCAAAAGGCAATTTGATATAATCAGACTTGAAACACATTTCCGGATATTCACTCATCTCTACCCATCAGCCTCTAGGGAGGAAAAAAAAAGGGGCAGTTACAGACCCACAACCCCAGCAGAACGCTCTTGTCATCCAATTCTTCCTGACTTTCCTCGACAACCGTCAAAGCTTCGGTTTATTCCCCAATTACCCGGTATTACCCAATAAATGTAATAGTTTACAGTCATTTGCATTTTAACGTTTGCTTTCCTACTTTCCAGAATATTATTATTTCAAACACAGTTTTTTTTTTTCTTTATGGATCCTATTATATTTACACTAATTTTCTGATTTGTTTTTTTACACGAGAACAAACAGAGACTTTTTTCTTTTTTGTTGTTCCAGAAGGGAAATAAAGCATAAAAATACAATGCATTTCTAGTTGTTGGGATTCACGGTGAAGGCAGAACCTTCCCGTAATTAGTATCGGAGTGATTCCGGGCTTACAAACGATAGCATAGGGTATGCAAATGAATTAGGATAGGACACAAAGCGCCCAACATGTAATTATTAAACTCTCATATGCAACATTCCCATTTTTGTCTTGGTCTCTGTTTTATCTAGATGAATTTGTATCAAAGAGCTTTTGACTAAAGCCTATAATTATAACCAGTTAGCACCCTGTGGTGCTGCCAACCTTCTCCTTTTACAGTCATCAAACACATTAGCGAAAAATGAGACGCTGTAAATTGCTTCACCTATATTGTTTTGGTGAAGGTATAATTGCCGTAGAGAAGATACCGCCGGAATCGGGAATATGTCTATGCTAATCAAATGTTTTACATGCGGGATCCTGAGCGAGTGCGTCATCAAGGTTGAGGGGGTTGGCAGATGAGTTCTTAAGTTCATTACTATTCTTGATAATAATATGATTACTGGTGCAGTATGTGTGGGCACCACTCAGAACAAGAAATATTTAAATGTTATACCAAAAAGGATCATTAATGTTAGTCCTCCATGATTTGGAAGACTCCATCATCTTACCTCCTTCATTTGGGTGTTCCTCACCTTATGCTCACCACTTGTGAGTCTTCATCATCCTGACTTTACTATGCTGGAGCCTACATCATCCTATGTTCACCACATGGGAGCCGCTACCGCTCTAAACACACCACTTGGTAGCCTCCATCATCCTACCCTCACCCCTTGAAAGCCGCCTATGAGACTCCACCACCATTTCTACTAGTCTCTATTCCCCTCTAAGACTTTTTTTTAAAGCTACCTTCGCCAAGACTCCCGATGATCTGTGTTGTTATAAAGAGACGAACCTCATCCCTGTCTGTCTGACTGTTTGTTTACTTTTGTTGAAAAATCAATAAAAATTTACAACTATAAAAAAAAGAAGACTCCACCTCCAAGACCATGTGGGAATGAATGTAACCCTATACATTCCACTTGGCAACCTCCATTACCCAACATGTACCAATTGTGATCCCTCATTGGCCTACCTTAAAGCAAATGTATCATCACCAGTACTGAAATTTCTTTTGCAGTACCTGCTCAGCACTGGCGCAGGGATCCTGGTGATGTAGTCCTTTCTTCAAAACCCTGTTTTCTGCTTGAGCACCAGCCCCCAGTGCTCCGAGGGAGGCCAGAACTCAGCAGAAAATGGCACTAAGCAGGATAACTTGGCAGCGTTCTGAAAAAAGGACTGCGCCACTGGGTTCCCTGCTCTGGTCCTGAGCATGTACTGCTGCTTTAATCCATTTGCAGCCTCCACCATCCTATGTTTACCACTTGGGATCTTCCACCACCCTACTCCCAACAGTAGAAAGACCACAGTCCCGTCACTTGGAAACCTCTACCACATTACCCTTACAATTTATAAAACATCAGCCTCCTCTCACCATGTTGGGGCCTCTACCAATCTACTTTACTATTAAGACTCCCCCAACCTCTCCTGCTTATGTAGGGGCCTCTACCACTCTGCCTTTACCATTATGAAGGCTCCATAATCCTCCCCCAGAATTGTCACTGCCATGCTCCCTTGTCTACTCAGATCACCTATTACCACCATATAGAAGTCTCTCCCACCCTTCCCTGACCACTTCAGAGTTTTTATCATCGTCAACTCTCTACTTAGATATCAATCATACTCTGTCCTCCCTATGTTCTCAAACAGTTCTTATGAGATCATAAGGTATTCCTTGGAAATAATTTAGCCTTATGTCTCCATACCCTCATACCCTGATTCTACCGGAAACCCTACATGATGCTTAAGTCCTATGAGTGGGGTTCCATCACAGATTGCTTCATCCAGGAAGCCTTGGATGTCATGTAAATGGACACAGATGTAATGGAAACCCCTCTGAAGTCAAGTGGTATTGATGTCTTGCTAAGTTATCCTCGCAGAGGTGGAAGCTCCTGCTCTCCTTCTCGATTTTAGTCATGCTCCTCTGCTGAATAGAATAGTAGGATGGGAGTAGAACCATGACCTGTCAGACATTGATTGCTCATCTTATGGATAAAGAATGAATCTAAGATGAGGATAATTCATTGGTGCCTTGTTACACACCAAGAGAAGATTACCTGAGTTTGTCTTATAGAGGCGGCTCCCACCCCGTCTATGGCATCCATAGGATTGTGTGATATAGCTGGTACAACATGCCCATACTCTACTCTCACATCAACCTTTTTGTTAATCTCGTTTGGCGTCTTTACTCCATCAAGATCCATATGGAACTTCGCTCCCTAGAAATATTCTCCAGTCTTTTATTAACTCTCCAACAACCATCAGAAATGGCGCCGAGCCTCTTTTTTTCTTACTTTGCTTTATGGCACCAGAGACACTTTGCTTTTAGTAAACCTGGTAAACTGCGGAGCTACAGAAACTGTGGGAAATGAAAATGTGGCTTTTATTACATGAACTGAGAAAAACAAACATGAATTAAGCTAATGACTTAATGGAGATTTGCATATTGGCAGATAGCGAATATAGAAACTGATAATTATCAGCTGCAAAGTAGAAAAAGAGGCATCAAAACCCAGAGATACGGCTGCCAAATATTCTATGGCATAGAACTCAAATCAAATAAAGGGATTCGCAGAGACTGCTGTATGTAGATAACAAGGAGGCTCTAACGTGTAGAGAAGATGGATCGTAGATTAGGGAGGAATTCCGGGTAGAATGACCCCCCTCTCTGCTTGGTCTGCATCACACTGAGACTTCACTCATATTAGATCTCACCTCATTGTATTCACTAAGTGCTCCTCAGGGGCTGGACGAAATAAACCTAACTCAATCAAACTCCTCCCACTGTGAGCCATGTGACCCAGCAAGGAACCTACAAAGTAACCATAGACCCAATAGAAAGCTTGGACCAGGAAATGAAGAGATTGTAGTCATTTTGATGTCCACTTGGTCTTCCTCTCCATTGACTCGACCAGAAACAAATTGACAGAGTTCGGTCATATCTATCTATCTATCTATCTATCTATCTATCTATCTATCTATTATTTATCTATCTATCTATCTATCTATCTATCTATCTATCTCCTATCTATCTATCTATCTATCTATCTCTTATCTATCTATCTATCTATCTATCTCCTATCTATCTATCTATCTATCTATCTCCTATCTATCTATCTATCTATCTATCTATCTATCTATCTCCTATCTATCTATCTATCTATCTATCTATCTATCTATCTCCTATCTATCTATCTATCTCCTATCTATCTCCTATCTATCTATCTATCTATCTATCTATCTATCTATCTATCTATCTATCTATCTATCTATCTCCTATCTATCTATCTATTATCTATCTATCTATCTATCTATCTCCTATCTATCTATCTATCTATCTATCTATCTATCTATCTATCTATCTCCTATCTATCTATCTCCTATCTATCTATCTATCTATCTATCTCCTATCTATCTATCTATCTATCTATCTATCTATTATCTATCTATCTATCTATCTATCTATCTATCTATCTATCTATCTATCTATCTCTCCATCCATACTATGTCTTTACTATGATAAACTTCTAGTTATTTCATTCTAAATTACTAAATTTTACGGATTTTCGTTGCTTACAGGAATAAATCAGAGCCAATTTATAATAAGTCTGGGACAGGTTGTGAGGTCGCCTCGCCGCCCCTGGGCTGCCCTTTCCACGCCGCCGTCCTCCATGTATTTGCAGATTCTCCCCTGACCACTTTATGGCCACTCTTGGAATCTTCCTTCCCGATATGCTTAAGCAGATTAATTTGTTAGCCCAACTTAACTTCCCCGCACAGATCCATCAGAATAAATTGGCCGCACAGTGCAGAATCTGAAGTCATGATGTGCCATGTTCTACTTCTAAGCGGCGTTTGCGGAGCTCCAGATGCCAGGTGATCAGAATTACTGATGCATTACTTTCATAGCAGTTTGTTTTATGACTTGGCAGGTCTGGCGTATAGATTCAGCTGTGCTTCATTAGCATACGGAATGACAGCCCTACAGAAAGGTTACATTATGGCATCAGACATGGTCAGCCTTTCCTCTCCCGCATCACAGCTATAGGTCATTTCTTAACAAACATCTGGGAAGAGCATTGTGTCTTGTGCATCTGTAGTATTAATTAGGGGCCCCCGGGGGACCGAGAGGGACGGGGAAAGGATTAGTCCTAAGGCAAGACTGACCGAACTGGCAGCTTGATCTATGGAGATGGAGAGCTGACGCTGCTGCTTCTATGCAATGAGAAATCCTGATGTGGTCATTCTATGCATTATGGATAAAAATATTGATGTCAGGCAGGTTGCCATTGTTCTTGCTTGTACCAAAATAGTCTGAAATATGTGGATGATTTATACTGGAATAAAAGCTAAATTCTGTACAGCAAATGAAACAACCTGCAGAACATTCTCCTCCAGGACCAACAGACTATAAAAGCAAAAGCTAAACCCCTCCTGTACCTTAGAGGGAAGAAAAATGACCAAAAAAGTCAGAATCGGGTTAAACTTGATAGATAGATAGATAGATAGATAGATAGATAGATAGGAGATAGATAGATAGAGGATAGATAGATAGATAGGAGATAGATAGATAGATAGATAGATAGATAGATAGATAGATAGGAGATAGATAGATAGATAGATAGATAGGAGATAGATAGATAGATAGATAGGTAATAGATAGATAGATAGATAGATAGATAGATAGATAGATAGATAGAGGATAGATAGATAGATAGATAGATAGATAGATAGATAGATAGATAGATAAATAATATACATATACACCTAACATGGGGAGATTATCAGATGAATTGTTAATTTTTTTCCCCAGTAAGAGACCCAACAATCGGCCAACGAGTGAACAAATCAGCATTTGATTGTAATATAAATAGACGTCTGAGCGATCGATCCAGTGATTATTGGTGCTGCTCTTTACTCACAAAAAGATAAAAACAGGTCAGCATTTTCAGCAGACAGCACCTCCTTTCACATGGGCTGTATCTGGTATTGCAGCTCAGTTATTAGAGTTCACGGACAGGAGTCGCGCCTCTCCAGGAGTAAGAAGACCCTCTTTTACATCCTCATGCAATTTTTTGCCTTCAGCGCTATAATAAAAGCAAATTCCCACAGTAAAGTGCAACTATATACGACTCAATTAAAAAATGTTACGATTAGTTGCCCAATCGGGGCCTATCTACTATGCAGGGTAGATGAAGGCAGGAAATACCGAGCCCCCTGCGCTACTACTGGTTTCTACACTACCACCCAGTGTAATATAAACCATAAAGCGCCATTACCCATTGCTGCGATACTTATCATAAGATTTAAAATAAAGAACTGAGGATTATAATAAAAAGTAGACTTCGAGGACAAGAACGCCGGAAGTTAATGTTGATATTAACATTGTGTCTTAGGGGAATACACAGAGTCTTCTTCTCCTTTGCTTTAATGAGGGAACATGGAGTTGTTATTCATGGAGCTTTAGTAGTAAAATGCAAGCGTGACACAGAGCCCCCCCCCGCCGTCACTCCGGACCTCCCTGAGACATCTTTGTGTTCTCATTTCCAGCACTATGTGTCAGTGTCAGAGCTCCAGATTTTCTACATACAGCCGCACTGTACAGATAATTAGAAATTGCCCACAGCATAATTGAATTTGCTTTGTGAACACTGCTGAGGCGTCGGTATCTGCTGCCAATACAGCAATAGAATGTTTATCAGCTGCCTCTTAGCTTGGGAAGAATTTCCACAGCCAGAGCTAAACTGTTGTGAAAGTGTAAAATCAACTGTGAAATCAAGTTTCTTTTCCCGAAGTCCTGTTATCGACAGTGTGGAACGACTTAACAGCTCCTCATCACTGTACAACGTCTCTGTATAAGCAAAAGCCTTAGTGTAAGGAGTGCATCTTCTTCATAGATATTCTTTTGGATATTTATAAACCTTTCAAGGTCAACTCCAGTTACCCTTTATAGTAAAGGGGTTTTCCATTGGTTTATTACTTATATTTGGCCACGTTCAAGTACAGGGATGGGAACCTTTTGCTCTCCATCTGCTGTAAAATTACAATTCCTATCATGCCTGGACAGCCGAAGTAAAGCTTTGACTGCCAATACATGATGGGAATTGTAGTTTTACAACACCAGGAGGGACAAAGGTTCCCCATTCCTTTTTGAGTAGGTAACATAATTTATAATGGATTGCAAACAGCTGTGTCAATTCTCACCTTTTCCTTGGATAAGTTAAATGGGCACTATTGTTATAACTTTCAAAATTGAAATCAACAGGGGATCTGAAATAAGACACTATTATTATTATTATTATTATTATTATTATTATTTTATCATGCTTGTAAACAAAGCTAAACTTACTTGAAATCCATACCCAGTCTCCTAAAGGCAACTTTTTAGTATTTTGCTGGTTGAAAAAAAAAAAAAAAAAGCAGTAAATTTCAGTCATCTGTGCACTCACAGTGAAGGCAGTCATTTGATTGATGGATGCATTGAGTTGTAACACTCTGTATTGGCCAGGACTTCCTGCATTTGGTCCCTTTCCTTTTTCCAAAAAGCACAAGACCTGGACTGGACCTGGATTTAAAGTAAGTATAGTTTTGTTGTTAAGTATGATAAAAAAAATTATAATAATATAATAATTAATCAAAATTGTAAACATACTTTATTTTATGTCCCCTGTTAATTTACATTCTAAAAATTATAATGACAGATAAACTTTAAGTAAGTGCATTTTGACTTTGTCCTCAGATAAGTTTAGCATCCTTACCTTTACCTCAAGTTAAGTAAGTGCATACAGATGTGTCCATCTTTATCTTCCTCTTGGATAAGTTAAATAAGGTCATACAGATGTGGCCTTCCTCACCTTTCCATTGAATAAGTTATTGGAATTCACAGATGTTTACTTTTCTCTTGAATAAGTTAAGTATTTGCATACAGATGTGCACTCACCACCTTTCCCTTGGTTAAGTAAAGTGCATATAGATGTAGCCATCTTCACCATTCTCTTGGATAAGTTATGTGCATACATATGTGTCCACCCTCACCTTTCCCTTGGACAAGTTAAATAAGTGCATACAGATATGTCCATCTTTACCTTTCTCTTAGATAAGTTAAGTAAGTGAATTCAGATGTTTTCCCTGAATTTTCCAATTCTGCCTGGATAAGTTAAAAGATTTTTTCATCACGATATTCTATCACAAAATCTCGACATGTCATCAAAGGAACCAAAAGGTCTCATTTAGATAACAACCTCTGTGCCTCCTCTCCTAGACATACACGAAGAAGGTCATGATTTCAAGTTGCTGTGACAGACTTCTAATCTTATGATGTGGATCACCAAGTACAGTTATAGATAACTAAATAAGATGACAGTGGAGGCATCTGTGAGAATTTTGTTGATGACTACAAATTTACATAATATCCATTCAATACATTACCATGACATTCCACTAGTCAAGTTGAAATTCACATTACAGCCATTAGGTATCCTATATGTAGATACATATAGAATAAACAATTCCAATATGTTACAAAATTCCCTTTTTTCCCAAAGCTGGTGGTCTCATATGACATATATAGATAAGATTTGTTAAACCAAAGGAAAGGTAAGGAAGGACACAGCTGTGGTGTTGTAGAGAATTCCAAAAAATATCACAAGGGAAAGTAGCTAGTCTGTCAAAATTTGCAAAGAATTACCATTAAATCTGAACAAAATTTGATGACTCTTAGGGACATCATTAGTGGCCTCAACTAGATAAATATGACATAAAAAAACTCACAGCAGGGCTCTATTGACTGTCTAAGGTGTATGGTGGGCAGAAGATTTTGGTGGAGACAAGGGTTGGGTTAGATTTCCACCACCTGACCCTATTGCTCTGGGAGGGATAAGCTCCAGATTGTCTAGATCCTCCAATTAGACACCTATGCCATATTCAAGAAATGAGACAACACCTTTCGGTCCTATGACATAAATGACCTGTGTGGTTTGTAGAGGGGGCCTGTTATTTACCATCACTTATTTGCTTATACACACGTGGTGTAAAAGTGTGATCTTTTATTTATTCCACTAGTTAGAAAGTTTTCTGTATTTTTCTCTATAAGGATAGATGATCTCTCATCCTCTCGGTTGGTAATTAGTCCAGATTTATGGCTTTCTGTACATCATGAATTCATACAGTATAGGATGAGATTTTTCTAGCATGGCATGCACTTTCTCTATAGCTCATCAGAAAATGCATTAAAGAAGGAGCAGTTTGGTTTCTCGGTCAGGGGTATCATTATTAATGCAAATTAATTAAAATCTGACAAACTGCTCCGTCACTTTTCATCCCTTGATCTAACTATAAAGCGCAGGAACGTGCTCAGCACCTGTTGTTTTATTATTTTTTTATTATCCCATTAGATGGCTGTTCCGAGTTTCCTCCGAAAGGAAACGGGAAGGATTTTCTGTACTTTTCTGTTTTCTGTACATTATTAGACATTTACGGAGTTTAGCTGAGACCGTGGCGTCATCCATCGCTCCCCAGCCTATGGTTCTCCAGCTGTTGTAAAACTATAACTCCCAGCATGCCTTCAACTGAACATTCTAGTTGTGTAACAGCTGGAAAAATTGGAGACCACTGGTCTGATAGTATAAAGGTGAAAGCGCAGAACTTGGGGGTTAAAGGCACAATGGCCCCCCCTAAATTCATGGTATCTTTATTATAGATGTAGCAAAGCTGAGTTTGTAATTTGGTACTCTGTAGTAATGTATGTTTTATGTATCGAGGCTCATAATGTTCATTATTTATGGGTTTATGAGGTCCTATGATTGGTCCCTATTAGCGTTGAGCAAACTTGGGTTCAGTGATGTTCATCAACATTCTACTCCTGGCGGCTAAAGAAGTTGGATGCCACCTTAGGGAGTCTTGGAAAACATGGCTGCATCCGTGTGTATAAGCAAATAATATGCGTGTGTATAAGCAAATAATATAGCCCATAAGCTGTATCCGTGTTTTTCGGGCAGCTCATTGGTGGCATCCATCTTCTCCGGCTACCGGGAGTCAAATGCCGAGCAATGGGGTTCTGACGAATGTTGTCAGACCCCAACCTTTGGCAAGTTCACTTATCACTAGTCCCTATCCAATAAGGTCCCACTGTGCCATCTCTCTTCCCCAATCCTGACTTGTTTGTCCTGAATACATGGCCCCTGATCCTGATACCAGTACTGCGATAGGGAAACATTGTATTATTTCATCTCAGCTTTGATCGCCTAAGAGTTAAACAAGAAACTCAATTCTGCCAGGTTTTGCCCCGTCAATCCTCACAGAGACGCGTTCGTCACAGTTTGTAGTCATCACCTTACGGGTTACCGTGTGATATTTGGGCGTATGTGATCACCACAGGGGTTAGTGAAGTTTATTTCATTGATTCAAGGGGGCAATACCATTGTTTCCCCTTTAAAATGTCATCGGCAGAGGCCGTCATCTCATCAGGTCTTTGAAGGATGGTGTCAGGATCGTCAAGAAGGAAAACTTTTAATGATTTCTAGATTCTTTTGTCTTCAGGAAAAGAAGAAAACACAAGAAAGTTAAGTAGGAAAAAATCTTATATCTGTCCTATTTATTGGACAGCAACCTACATAATCCCTGAACCTATGGGCCCTTATTTACTTCACATACACCCCCAGTGATAACTACCCCTAGTGGTAACTACCCCAATGATAACCTCCAGTGATAACAACCCTCAGTGATAACTACCCCCAGTGATAACTACCGTCCATGATAACAACCCCAAGTGATAACTACCCCCAGTGGTAACTACCCCCAGTGATAACAACCTCCAGTGATAACAACCCCCAGTGATAACTACCCCCAGTGATAACTACCCCCATTGGTAACTACCCCCAGTGATAACTACCTTCCGTGATAACAACATCCAGTGATAGCAACCACCAGTGTCAACTATCCCAGTGATAACTACTCCCAGTGATAACTACCCCCAATGATAACAACCCTCAGTGATAACTACCCCCAGTGATAACTACCCCCAATGATAAAATTCCCCAGTGATAACTACCCCAGTGATAACAACCCGCAGTGATAAAAACCCCCAGTGATAATTACCCTCAGTGATAACTACCCCCAGTGATAACTAACCCCAGTGATAATTACCCTCAGTGATAACTACCCCCAGTGATAACTAACCCCAGTGATAATTACCCCCGGTGATAACAGCCTCCGGGCAGTTTGTGGAAAAGGTTCTGATAGTCTCAAAGGCAATGCTCACCATAGGCCCTTATATTCTGCTGATTCAGTTTTAAATATGACTTTATGGTGTCCTGCTTCAGCCACCACTAGGGGGAGTGTAGAATTCGACTTACGGATTTATTTTTATGTGGTATTTGGATATCAGCAAATTATATTTGAATAATAAACTATTTCCCCAAGACATATAACTTACCAATAAGTTATACCAATCGCTAATACCGCTGGCTTCAGTGATTTTTGCTTCAACATAAAAGCACTACAAAATGTGTATTGTCTCCAGCTCCCGGCTCCCCCCTATCCAGAGACAACACACCATCTTCTGATGTTATTGTGGCCCATCACGTAGGATGAAATAGTCCTGGTTATTGTGGCCAATCACTTAGGATGGATAGTCCTGGTTATGGTGGCCAATTACTTAGCATGAGATAGTCCTGGTTATTGAGGCCCATCACTAAGGATGAGATAGTCCTGGTTGTTGTGGCCCATCACTAAGTATGAGATAGTCCTGGTTATTGTGGCCCATCACTTAGGATGAGATAGTCCTGATTATTGTGGCCAATCACTTAGGATGAGATAGTCATGGTTATGGTGGCCCATCACTTAGGATGAGATAGTCCTGGTTATGGTGGCCAATCACTGAGGATGAGATAGTCCTGGTTATTGTGGTCCATCACTTAGGATGAGATAGTCCTGGTTATTGTGGCCAATGACTTAGGATGAGATAGTCCTGGTTATTGCGGCCAATGACTTAGGATGAGATAGTCCTGGTTATAGTGGCCAATCACTGATGATGACATAGCCCTGGTTATTGTGGCCAATTACTTAGCATGGGATAGTCCTGGTTGTTGTGACCCATCACTTAGGATTAGATAGTCATGGTTATTGTGTCCCATCACTTAGTACTAGATAGTTCTGGTTATTGTGGCCCATCACTAAGGATGTGATAGTCCTGGTTATTGTGGCCAATCACTTAGGATGAGATAGTCATGGTTATTGTGGCCCATGACTAAGGATAAGATAGTTCTGGTTGTTGTGGCCCATCACTTAGTATGAGATAGTCCTGGTTGTTGTGGCCCATCACTTAGTATGAGATAGTCCTGGTTGTTGGGGTCCATCACTTAGTATGAGATAGTCCTGGTTGTTGTGGTCCATCACTTAGTATGAGATAGTCCTGGTTGTTGTGGCCCATCACTTAGTATGAGATAGTCCTGGTTGTTGTGGTCCATCACTTAGTATGAGATAGTCCTGGTTGTTGTGGCCCATCACTTAGTATGAGATAGTCCTGGTTGTTGTGGCCCATCACTTAGTATGAGATAGTCCTGGTTGTTGTGGCCCATCACTTAGGATGAGATAGTGATGGTTATTGTTAACCCAGGACATGTTTTCTAGTCCCTGTATTTCTGTCCTATATAATTTAGTTAAATTACGTCTGGCCGTCCTCGCTCATAGATAGTGTCTTGTTAAGTAGCATATTTTTTAGGTATCCCTCCGCCTCCCTCTCTAATGAATCTCCCCCATCTGCCCAGGCAGAATCCACCTGATATTCGGCTATTCTAGCTGGTAATGATTCGCCTCCGTGCTCCATGGTCCTGACTGTGTTTAGAAATCCATATATCACATGGCGAAAGCTTGGAGTTTTTTTTCCCTCCCGATGTGACCTTGTACTCCGGTAAAATATTATCCGGTGGATCGGAGATGAAAGGGGTATAACCTTTCTCTTCTTTAAAGATTGGCCAGTCTAGCCCAAAGGGATAATAAGATTCCAAACTTTCCTTTTAGGAATCATCTTTTGTAAGTAATATCTTTCACAGCTAAGTGGTGAGTACACAACGCCGAAAAATAAAAAGACGCCAACGCCGATGCCTCAAAGCGCGGTGAGATTTTACAACATCGAGCTTGTTCGCTTTCATTAGAGAGGTGAGATTGTTACCGCGGTTTGTGCCCTTCAGGAAACGGATTTCAGGACAAAAATATGTAAGGAGAAAATAAATATATGAAAAAAAAAGAATCAAAAAAGGTTAAAACAGAAGAAAATCAGCGGGAAGTTTATTTGCTCGTGGAGTTTGTAATCAGGCGTCGTTCTCCATGCATGATAACATCCAGTGATTATTTTATACCGGAGGACATTAGGTCAGATTTCTTGATTACAGTTTAATTTACCTTAGTAATGATGGGAATTGTTATTGACATTCACTTAATTGCCTTAAATAAGTGCTCACTGCGCATTACCCGGCCGATCGTTCAAAAAGTTAATATCAATCGGTGAAACCTCAGAAAAAGACGTGAATGTAACCAAAGCTCAGAGCACTGAACAAACAGTAGACTTATAATGGAGGTTACCCAGGGGTCTATTCTATATCAGTCCTATCTGATCGAAGGATACCCCAATCATAAGCCAATCACTACCCCTAACCCTAGGGATCAGGTCTGACCTGGGGTTCCGTTTCTCTGCACCACCACTAAGAGATTACACTGTTTCCTCAGACATTTAAAGAATTAGGGTAGGTTCACACTACAGAACCCGAGCTGAGAATTTCCGACGGATTCTGTACTCTTCATAGCTGCGTGCCTCTCCGCCCGTGCCATAGACGCATAGACACAAGTCAATTCTTTTGGACGAGGGTACGAGCTACGGAATCCGTCGGAAATTCTCCGCTCAGGTTCTGTAATGTGAACCTACCCTTACTCTGAAGAGAATGAAGTGTTTTTAAATCAAGTGGTGTCGGTAAGTTATACATATTTATAAATTACTTCTTTATGTCCTGCAAGAAGTGGTGTATTCTCTCCAGTCTGACACAGTGCTTATTAACTGCTGTATGTCCTGCAGGAAGTGGTGTATTCTCTCCAGTCTGACACAGTGCTCTCTGCTGCCACCTCTGTCCATATCAGGAACTGTCCAGAACAGTGTTCTATGGGTATTTGCTGATGCTCTGGACAGTTCCTGACATGGACCGAGGTGGCAGCAGAGAGCACTGTGTCAGACTGGAGAGAATGCATCACTTCTTGCAAGACATACAGCAGCTGATTAGTACTGAAAGACTGGAGAGAATACACCCCTTCCTGCAGGACACACGGCCTCTGATAAGTAATAAAAGATTTATAGAATTCACCACTTTCTGCAGGACATACGGCAGCTGATAAGTACTGGAAAGAATATGCCACTTTCTGCTTGACATACAGCAGCTGATAAGTATGGGAAGAGTGGAGATTTTTAAATAGAAGCAATTTACAAATCTGTATAACTTTCTGACAGCAGTTGAGTAGGAGACATTTCTTTTTCTCCGGAGTACCCCTTTAAGATGTCTGATATCAGCACTGATCTAGCAGATGGGCATTCCTTTAATAAGCCTCAGTTTGGATGTGGGCGGAGCCACCTGAGTGATGGCCGGATGGTTGGTGCAGCCCTGATCTTTTACCATTGTCAGCTGCACCGCTCTCATGGGGAGATGCACGGGTGACTAGTGGGGGGGTTAGATGTGATCAGATTATCTCCGGACACCGAAACGTTACGCTATATATAATATACTACATATCTTTATATAGATATACTCTGTACGATACAATATGGAGACGTTTAATGTGTATATATTATGGTTATTAGAGGCATTTTCGCTGCTGAATAGTCTGGACTGTAACAAATTACAGGACAGATCATGATGACTAAGGGCGGTCTATCCAGTGGGAAAGTATCGGTTACTGCATATAAGGAGTACAGTCAAGGTAGTATTTTTGGCTGGCGTTCCCCTTTCATTGTAGCCAGGCATATACTGATCCGATATAAGCTGGGACCTGATTGGCTGCTGCATGTACCATTCATTCTGCATTCCCCTATTCCCAGTAGACATACTTTCTTATCTATGTGCAGTACAGTACTGTATATATAAGATGTAAGAACCTTCAAGGAAATCTGAATTTGCAGGAATAACTTTGAACACGACGTCCATGAGGCCGGCCTGAGTATCCGAGATCAATAACACTGGGGGTATGTGAGGGCTCCTTCGACTTATAGCTTTCTCTACAGGAAGTCACTATTATATAGACGCTTCGGGGGATATTGGTCTTTGGGTATTGGTGTTTGAGTCAGGGTCAAAGCTCCTCTAAGAAGACGACATGAAAGCGAGAGGAAGGAATATCATCCGTCCGAGAATCACAAACATCCCGGCCTCCAAACATCACTGGGAATGTCCTAGAAAACCTACATACTTACACTTTAAGTTACATTATATATATATGTAAGGACCTATGCATGAGGCGCGGCTCTACAAGTCCTAGTTATGCGCGTTGGGGTGTGGGCCCATGAAGGGGTCCATGACATCTGAATCTAGCTTCACATGAATTAAAGGGGTATTCCACTATGAGTAATGCCTGTAACTCCAGAAGGTAACACTGGCGAGAGTCTCAAAGATGGGACCCCCACCAATGCCTGTAAATCTTATTCCCACACTATCCAAAAATCAGCGGGAATCCGAGCACCATTGGTAATTTAGAAACATAGAAGATTGTCGGCAGAAAAAGACCACTGGGTCCATCTAGTCGGCCCTATTAGTATTTCCATTCCAGTTCTTAGTATAGATATATGTATATACCAGGCAGGTTAAAATTTTGTTATTTTAGATTTAACTACCACATCGGCTGGAAGTTTGTTCCAAGCATCTACTACTCTTTCAGTTAAGTAATATTTTCTCACATTGCTTCTGATCTTTCCCCCAACTAACCTCTCACTGTGTCCTCTTGTTCTTGAGTTGTTGTTGTTTTTACTAAAAACACTTCCCTCGATGTAGTATGACTTTACAGTGTCCTGCCTCCAGCCACCACTAGGGGGAGTGTAGAAATCTACTACCTACTGCTTCATGTATACACAGTATGCAGTGAGCTCCCTCTAGAGGTGACTCTAAGATAAAAGTATCTGTCTCTGGTTTTGGGATAATGGATGTGCTGCAGATAAACAATTTGCCCTGGACTGAACCGCATCAAGTTTAACCTCCTAGGGCTTATCCTTATCCTTATCTTAGGGTTTTTGTGCAGGATCGGCATATACCCAGGGATCCAGAAACCCAATCACTTGTATTGGAGGCAGAATGAGATACATTTTCCCATAAGCCACTTAAGCAAAAACTTTTATAAAACTCTGTGAAATCCTTAAACTACCTCTAAAGTAGGGTGAGAATTTCCCAGAATTCCGCACTGTCATAGCATATACTGTACATTAACCACATGACCTTATGACTCCGCAATGGAAGATATTTACATAACACATAAATAATATGTCTCTGGTTAATGGTCTGGATGAAGGAACTCGCCAGACGTCCCATGAACACCGCGACAGGAAGAATCATGGCGATTTATTGCTGTAAATTCGTCTTCTATTCACCTTATTCTTCTAATTATGAAGCATAATCTCCAATAAGGAACCGAGACGATAATTAAGTGTAAGGGAAAAACCAGAGGAATGATGAGCGCTGCCAGGATGCTGAACCCTCAGCGGGAACTCCTCATTCATTGTTTCCTGTAGCACAGCCCAATAGTGGAGGATGATGATACAATGTATAATATCTACTATCTATCTATCTATCTATCTATCTATCTATCTACTATCTCCTATCTATCTATCTATCTATCTATCTATCTATCTATCTATCTCCTATCTATCTATCTATCTATCTATCTATCTATCTATCTATCTCCTATCTATCTCCTATATATCTATCTATCTATCTATCTATCTATTATCTATCTATCTATCTATCTCCTATCTATCTATCTATCTATCTATCTATCTCCTATCTATCTATCTATCTATCTATCTATCTCCTATCTATCTATCTATCTATCTATCTATCTATCTATCTATCTCCTATCTATCTATCTATCTATCTCCTATCTATCTATCTATCTATCTATCTATCTATCTATCTTCTATCTATCTATCTATCTATCTATCTATCTCCTATCTATCTCCTATCTATCTATCTATCTATCTATCTATCTATCTATCTATCTATCTCATATCTATCTCCTATCTATCTATCTATCTATCTATCTATCTATCTCCTATCTATCTATCTATCTATCTATCTATCTATCTCCTATCTATCTATCTATCTATCTATCTATCTTCTATCTATCTATCTATCTATCTATCTATCTATCTATCTCCTATCTATCTCCTATCTATCTATCTATCTATCTATCTATCTCCTATCTATCTATCTATCTATCTATCTATCTATCTATCTATCTATCTATCTATCTACCTCTCTACTATCTATCTCCTATCTATCTATCTATCTCCTATCTATCTATCTATCTATCTATCTATCTATCTATCTATCTATCTATCTATTTATTTATCTATCTCCTATCTATCTTCTATCTATCTATCTATCTATCTATCTATCTATCTCCTATCTATCTATCTATCTATCTATCTATCTATCTATCTATCTATCTATTTATTTATCTATCTCCTATCTATCTTCTATCTATCTATCTATCTATCTATCTATCTATCTATCTCCTATCTATCTATCTATCTATCTATCTATCTATCTATCTATCATCTATCTATCTATCTATCTATCTATCTCCTATCTATCTATCTATCTATCTCCTATCTATCTATCTATCTATCTATCTATCTCCTATCTATCTATCTATCTATCTATCTATCTTCTATCTATCTATCTATCTATCTATCTATCCAAACATATATTTGGACTAAGCTGTGCTACTTGCTATCCTTGTGGCTATCTATCTATCTATCTATCTCCTATCTATCTATCTTCTATCTATCTATCTATCTATCTATCTATCTATCTATCTATCTATCATCTATCTATCTATCTATCTATCTATCTCCTATCTATCTATCTATCTATCTATCTATCTCCTATCTATCTATCTATCTATCTATCTATCTATCTATCTATCTATCTATCTATCTATCTCCTATCTATCTCCTATCTATCTATCTATCTATCTATCTATCTATCTATCTATCTCCTATCTATCTATCTATCTATCTATCTATCTATCTATCTATCTATCTTCTATCTCTGAGTTAAACGCATCATTGTAATCAAGTTAACACAGACTACATGTATGTATTTATGTATGGCTAGGTATGTGTGTGTGTGTGTGTGTATGTGTGTGTGTGTGTTTGTATGTATATATATGTCTGTACCTGTGTATATGTATGTGTGTGTTTGTATGTACAGTATATATGTGTGTGTACCTGTGTATATGTATGTGTGTCTCTGAGTATGTATGTATGTATGTGTGTATGTGTCTGTGTGAGTATGTACGTATATATGTGTGCATGTATATGCGTGTGTGTGTGTCTGTGGAGTGTGCGCTCAGCGTGGTGAGTGTCTCTTTAACTCCACACATCAATATTTTCTTTATTGCACCGGGGTGGCGTGTCATTTTTTGTCCCTGTAATTGCTATGTCAGTTCTCTGAGAGAAATCTGCAGCATTTGATGCTGAGTATCAAACAGCCTCATCAAATGTTCATGAATAACTTATGTGGTGAGAAGTTGTAATGGCTGCTCAGAGGGAGCGCAACTCAGCGCAGGTTATGAAACCTTCCAATGGGCCAAGAGAAAGTCTGTGATAGCAGAATCTACGACCTCGCAGGTCCCTGTATACTGCACTAAACCTGCGCTGTGTGATCTGTCCCCTACAGGAGCCACAGCCCACCGCTCAGCAATCCGCTGTGCAGCTTTATTCTTTTATATCACAATCCTGGCCGAGCTGAGTTTGTCTTTCAAAAATTTTCTTTTTGCATTATCTGCGTGTCTGGTCCGTTCTAAGAATTATATACAGGGAGCAGGTCTATGGTCTCTTACATGAATGCCCACAACTATAGCCACTTATATTGGTGCCCAGGAGTCCAGCCTCTTATGTAAAGGCCCAGGAGTCCAGCCTCTTATGTGAGTGCCCAGGAGTCCGGCCTCTTATGTGAGTGCCCAGGAGTCTGGCCTCTTATGTGAGTGCCCAGGAGTCCAGCCTCTTATGTGAGTGCTTAGAACTATAGCCACTTATATTGGTGCCCAGGAGTCCAGCCACTTATATTGGTGCCCAGGAGTCCAGCCTCTTATGTGAGTGCCCAGGAGTTCGGCCCCTTATGTGAGTGCCCAGGAGTCCGGCCTCTTATGTGAGTTCCCAGGAGTTCGGCCCCTTATGTGAGTGCCCAGGAGTTCGGCCTCTTATGTGAGTGCCCAGGAGTTCGGCCTCTTATGTGAGTGCCCAGGAGTTCGGCCCCTTATGTGAGTGCCCAGAAGTCCGGCATCTTATGTGATTGCCCAGGAGTCCGGCCTCTTATGTGAGTGCCCAGGAGTCCGGCCCCTTATGTGAGTGCCCAGGAGTCCGGCCACTTATGTGAGTGCCCAGGAGTTCGGCCCCTTATGTGAGTGCCCAGAGGTCCGGCATCTTATGTGATTGCCCAGGAGTCCGGCCTCTTATGTGAGTGCCCAGGAGTCCGGCCCCTTATGTGAGTGCCCAGGAGTCCGGCCCCTTATGTGAGTGCCCAGGAGTTCGGCCCCTTATGTGAGTGCCTCGAGTCCAGCCTCTTATGTGAGTGCCCAGGAGTCCAGCCTCTTATGTGAGTGCCCAGGAGTCCGGCCTCTTATGTGAGTGCCCAGGAGTTCGGCCTCTTATGTGAGTGTCCAGGAGTCCGGCCTCTTATGTGAGTGCCTAGAGCTATAGCCACTTTTATTGGTGCCCAGGAGTCCGGCCTCTTATGTGAGTGCCCAGGAGTCCAGCCTCTTATGTGAGTGCCCAGGAGTCCAGCCTCTTATGTGAGTGTCCAGGAGTCCAGCCTCTTATGTGAGTGCCCAGGAGTCCAGCCTCTTATGTGAGTACCCAGGAGTCCGGCCTCTTATGTGAGTGCCCAGGAGTCCAGCCTCTTATGTGAGTGCCCAGGAGTCCAGCCTCTTATGTGAGTGCCCAGGAGTCCGGCCTCTTATGTGAGTGTCCAGAGCTCTGTTTGTTGCTCCTCCTCTCAGCTCCATCTGACAGTTCTAGCTGTCTTCTGATTGGATACCAGAGCCTTCATTTCTCTTCCTGAGATCTTACAATAGAGGCAACTCAGGGTACTATTACATGGCTGTATCGGCTGATTATCGCTCCGTGTAATAAAGACAACGATCAGCCGTTGGCCGTTGTCATCGGCTGATCGTTGTTATAGGTTAGAACCTATAATTGTCGGGGGGCCGACCTCGCGTCGCTACGTGTAATGGCGGTGCGTGGCCGGCGACTGATGATCTACATTACCTATCCAGGCTCCAGGGCTGCTCCTGCGGACCGCTTCTCCCCGGGTCCTGCGCACTCTAGCTTCAGAGCAGCCTGTCAGCTGACAGGCCACCCAGCCAATCACAGGCCAATCACAGGCCGGGATCTAGCAGATCGGCGCTCGTTTACAGGTATTATCAGGCCAGTGTAATACCACCTTTAGACAAGTGTGTAAATGGAAGGCGGCTAAAACAAAGAGTTATCCCAGTGTCTGAAGGAAAAGGTTCAAACAAAAGTCAGCTCTGCTACATGTGTGAACAGTTACCATATATTGTATTAATATCAGAATTGTTGCACATGTGAGTGCCCAGGAGTCCAGCCTCTTATGTGAGTGCCCAGGAGTCCGGCCTTTTAATGTGAGTGCCCAGGAGTTCGGCCTCTTATGTGAGTGCCCAGGAGTCCGTCCTCTTATGTGAGTACCCAGGAGTCAAGCCTCTTATGTGAGTGCCCAGGAGTCCAGCCTCTTATGTGAGTGCCCAGGAGTCCTGCCTCTTATGTGAGTCCCCAGGAGTCCGGCCTCTTATGTGAGTCCCCAGGAGTCCGGCCTCTTATGTGAGTACCCAGGAGTCCAGCCTCTTATGTGAGTGCCCAGGAGTCCGGCCTCTTATGTGAGTACCCAGGAGTCCGGCCTCTTTTGTGAGTGCCCAGGAGTCCGGCCTCTTATGTGAGTGCCCAGGAGTTCGGCCTCTTATGTGAATGCCCAGAAATATGGCCACTTCTATTGGTGCCCAGGAGTCCGGCCCTTATGTGAGTGCCTCGAGTCCAGCCTCTTATGTGAGTGCCTCGAGTCCAGCCTCTTATGTGAGTACCCAGGAGTCCAGCCTCTTATGTGAGTGCCCAGGAGTCCAGCCTCTTATGTGAGTGCCCAGGAGTCCGGCCTCTTATGTGAGTGCCCAGGAGTTCGGCCTCTTATGTGAGTGTCCAGGAGTCCGGCCTCTTATGTGAGTGCCTAGAGCTATAGCCACTTTTATTGGTGCCCAGGAGTCCGGCCTCTTATGTGAGTGCCCAGGAGTCCAGCCTCTTATGTGAGTGCCCAGGAGTCCAGCCTCTTATGTGAGTGTCCAGGAGTCCGGCCTCTTATGTGAGTGTCCAGAGCTCTGTTTGTTGCTCCTCCTCTCAGTTCCATCTGACAGTTCTAGCTGTCTTCTGATTGGATACCAGAGCCTTCATTTCTCTTCCTGAGATCTTACAATAGAGGCAACTCAGGGTACTATTACACGGCTGTATCGGCTGATTATCGCTCCGTGTAATAAAGACAACGATCAGCCGTTGGCCGTTGTCATCGGCTGATCGTTGTTATAGGTTAGAACCTATAATTGTCGGGGGGCCGACCTTGCGTCGTTACGTGTAATGGCGGTGCGTGGCCGGCGACTGATGATCTACATTACCTATCCAGGCTCCAGGGCTGCTCCTGCGGACCGCTTCTCCCCGGGTCCTGCGCGCTCTAGCTTCAGAGCAGCCTGTCAGCTGACAGGTCGCTCAGCCAATCACAGGCCAATCACAGGCCGGGATCTAGCAGATTGGCGCTCGTTTACAGGTATTATCAGGCCAGTGTAATACCACCTTTAGACAAGTGTGTAAATGGAAGGCGGCTAAAACAAAGAGTTATCCCAGTGTCTGAAGGAAAAGGTGCAAACAAAAGTCAGCTCTGCTACATGTGTGAACAGTTACCATATATTGTATTAATATCAGAATTGTTGCACATAGAGATAGTAAGATAGTAAGATAGTAAGATATTAAGGCTGCGGGGCTCTCATGTAAAACCACTCACTGCTATTCATTGTTGTACTGTTGTTATTACAATCCAGAGCTGCACTCGCAATTCTGCTGCAAACTGTCATTAAGCTCATCGTCATATACAACCTTAACAACCAGTGCCAGAGATTTGTAATTTATATTAAAAAAATCTCCAGTCTTCCAGTACTTATCAGCTGCTGTTTGTTCCGCAGGAAGTGGTGTATTCTCTCCAGTCTGACACATTGCTCTCTGCTGCCACCTCTGTCCATGTCAGGAACTGTCCAGAGCAGCAGAGGTTTTCTATGGGGATTTGCTGCTGCTCTGGACAGTTCCTGACATGGACAGAGGTGGCAGCAGAGAGCACTGTGTCAGCCTGGAAAGAGTACACCACTTCCTGCAAGACATACAGCAGCTGATAAGTACTGGAAGGCTGGAGATTTTTATATAGAAGTAAATTACAAATCTCTGGCACTTTCTGGTACCAGCTGGTTGGAAAGAAAGGTTTTTTTGCTGAACTTCCCCTTTAACTACCGCAGTCAGCTCTGCTACATTAAAATAAAACACCAAACTAAGATAAGGTACCATAAAGTAAGGTAGCAGAGCCGGGACCATTGTTTAGTTCTGCTCGCTGTAAAATCGGCAATTGTACATTATTCCAGCTCTGTAAAGTGATAAATGACAATGTCAGCTCTGCTACATCTGACGTGTTTTGGCACTGTGTCCGTTCACACCTCTGATATATCTCTATGTATCCGAGAGAAGGTGTGACTGTGTGTTATTACTACACCATGACATTTATGGCAGGTATAAACATACGGCCATGTTACCGGCAGATCATGAGGATTATGGGGGGGCGGGGGGGCTCCACGTGCAGCGGAGAGGAGGATGGATGAAAGACGGCCAATACAGAACAAAGGGAAACGCTCCGGCTCTTAATACTACCAGCAATAAAGCAGAAAAGCGAAGAGCAGAAAATTGAAACCATCAGGAGAGTGTCAGGACCGGGGGCGACCGAGACAAAAGTCTGCGCTGATGGAATAAGTGGCCCTGCCTCTCGGTGCAATGCATCAGCCGCCATTACAGCGCGCCACACTCCTAACCTCATTCCCCATCGATTTCTCTCCTTCTCTGAAGTTACTGGAAACACAGGTTAAAGGTCGTTATTTTGGGAGGACTCAAAAAAAGAAAAAGTTACATTGCGAGAAGCTACTTGGCAGAATGATAGAATCTCCTCCGCGGCGGGAACGGCTGGAGATGCTGTAAAGGGACCGGTCACAAAGAGGTGTCCCCCTGCAAAACGGGCAATGGCAAGATGGCAGAAGGGCGTCCGATAGGTGACCCCAAAATTTTACATCTCTAAAGCACACCCTCAGAAGAGGAGATCCTGCTCCCCTATATCTCTATAGCACACCCTCAGAAGAGGAGATCCTGTTCCCCTATATCTCTATAGCACACCCTCAGAAAAGGAGATCCTGCTCCCCTATATCTCTATAGCACACCCTTAGAAGAGGAGATCCTGCTCCCCTATATCTCTATAGCACACCCTCAGAAGAGGAGATCCTGCTCCCCTATATCTCTATAGCACACCCTCAGAAGAGGAGATCCTGCTCCCCTATATCTCTATAGTACACCCTCAGAAGAGGAGATCCTGCTCCCCTATATCTCTATAGCACACCCTCAGAAGAGAGGAGATCCTGCTCCCCTATATCTCTATAGCACACCTTCAGAAGAGGAGATCCTGCTCCCCTATATCTCTATAGCACACCCTCAGAAGAGAGGAGATCCTGCTCCCTTATATCTTTATAGCACACCCTCAGAAGAGGAGATCCTGCTCCCCTATATCTCTATAGTACACCCTCAGAAGAGAGGATCCTGCTCCCCTATATCTCTATAGCATACCCTCAGAAGATGAGATCCTGCTCCCCTATATCTCTATAGCACACACTCAGAATAGGATATCCCGGTCCCCTATATCTCTATAGCACACCCTCAGAAGAGAGAAACCTGCTCCCCTATATCTCTATAGCACACCATCAAAAGAGAGGAGATCCTGCTCCCCTATATCTCTATAGCAAACCCCCAGAAGAGGGGATCCTGCTCCCCTATATCTCTATAGCACACCCTCAGAAGAGAGGAGATCCTGCTCCCCTATATCTCAATAGCACACCCTCAGAAGAGGAGATCCTGCTCCCCTATATCTCTATAGCACACCCTCAGAAGAGGAGATCCTGCTCCCTTATACCTCAATAGCACACCCTCAAAAGAGAGGATCCTGCTCCCCTATATCTCTATAGCACACCCTCAGAAGAGAAAATCCTTCTCCCCTATATCTCTAGCACCCCCACCCACCCCCCAGAAGAGAGGGCATCCTTTTCCCCTTGCTCCCCTATATCTCTATAGCACCCTTCCCCCCCCCCCAGAAGAGAGGAGATCCTGCTCCCCTATATCTCTATAGCACACCCTCAGAAGAGAGGATCCTGCTCCCCTATATCTCTATAGCACCCCCCCCCCCAGAAGAGAGGGCATCCTGCTCCCCTATATCTCTATAGCACACCATCAGAAGAGGAGATCCTGCTCCCCTATATCTCTATAGCACACCCTCAGAGGAGAGGATCCTGCTCCCCTATATCTCTATAGCACCCCCCCCCCAGTAGAGAGGATCCTGCTCCCCTATATCTCTATAGCACACCATCAGAAGAGGAGATCCTGCTCCCCTATATCTCTATAGCACACCCTCAGAAGAGAGGAGATCCTACTCCCCTATATCTCTATAGCACACCCTTAGAAGAGGAGATCCTGCTCCCCTATATCTCTATAGCACACCCTCAGAAGAGAGGAGATCCTACTCCCCTATATCTCTATAGCACAACCTCAGAAGAGAGGAGATCCTGCTCTCCTATATCTCTATAGCACACCCTCAGATGGAGGACATTATAGAGCAGTACTTAGCAGTAAGTACTGGTTTCAGCAGAACTAGGAAATGAAAAGTAAGTATAACATAGACCCGGTGCTCAGGAGCAGCTGCTTTGTTCTTTGCAGCCCCAGCAACATATTAACAAAGTGTTTAAGTTGGGACTACCCTAATAGGCTATTTTATTGCAAAGAAACATGGATGGACATTAATATTTTTCGGGCCAAAATGTTACTATATCAAACTGTAAAATTCTAAATAAAAAAAAGTAAAACTATAAATTGCTGTTGTCGCGAAAGATAAAGCAAAATCCCAAAAGTCATGAACCCTTTCATGTTGTGTCGTCCTTTTCACCTTCGGGGTAAAAGGTTCAAACACGTATTTCTACCTCCAATGCAGAACGCATCTCCGAAGTATTTACTGGTAATTAAGGATTCTGGCAGCCGACAATCTGGCAAGTTTGCCTGTTGTAATACTGAAGGGGATGAGCCAAGTAAGCTTTCCGAAACAAATGTTGTGCTTTCATCAGAGCTGGCATAGCCATGGCTTGGGATTTCTCGATGCTTTTCATTGCCGGCCGTCATCCTAATCAAATCAAGCTAGAACTAATTACTACTAGTTCTCCGTCTCCAGCATTCCCGATCTAATGCCTTTCATCTGTTAATATATGTCGCTTTTTTTTTTTTTTTTTTTTTATGCAGTAGACCATCAGTGTAGAAGATGTGTTAGTAAGACGAGAAGGACAAATAGTAGGACAAATCCTGGCGGACTTGATCCAACCTTGCATTACATGGACAGCCTTTCTCCTGAATGTAATACCACATTCCTCCTGCAGTGGCCGCTGCAGAGATAACGTGTAAGCTACATGACAAAATGAGCTGTTTGCTGGGGGGGGGGGGGGGGGGGGAGGGCTAGGAAAAGAATCAAGGGCGAACTGCTAATTTCACCACATTATAATTAGGGCAATATGAGGACAAAGAAATTTGAGAAACTTCGACTCAGACGTGGGACGTAAAGCTTAAAGGGTTATCCTTAGTGGTCCCGGCTCTGGGTTTCCTCCTTAGTGGTCCCGGCTGTGTGTTTCCCCCTTAGTTGTCCCGGCTGTGGGTTTCCTCCTTAGTTGTCCCGGCTGGGGGTTTCCTCTTTAGTTGTCCTGGCTGTGTGTTTCCTCCTTAGTTGTCCCGGCTGTGGGTTTTCTCCTTAGTTGTCCTAGCTGTGAGTCTCCCCCTTAGTTGTCCCGGCTGTGTGTTTCCTCCTTAGTTGTTCCGGCTGTGTGTTTCCTCCTTAGTTGTCCAGGCTGTGTGTTTCCCCCTTAGTTGTCCCGGCTGTGTGTTTCCCCCTTAGTTGTCCCGGCTGTGGGTCTCCTCCTTAGTTGTCCCGGCTGTGGGTCTCCTCCTTAGTTGTCCCGGCTGTGGGTTTCCTCCTTAGTTGTCCCAGCTGTGGGTTTCCTCCTTAGTTGTCACGGCTGTGGGTTTCCTCCTTAGTTGTCCCGGCTGTGGGTTTCCTCCTTAGTTGTCCTGGCTGTGTGTTCCCTCCTTAGTTGTCCCGGCTGTGGGTTTCCTCCTTAGTTGTTCTAGCTGTGGGTTTCCTCCTTAGTTGTCCCGGCTGTGGGTTCCCTCCTTAGTTGTCCTGGCTGTGTGTTCCCTCCTTAGTTGTCCCGGCTGTGGGTTTCCTCCTTAGTTGTCCCGGCTGTGTGTTTCCTCCTTAGTTGTCCTGGCTGTGTGTTCCCTTCTTAGTTGTCCCGGCTGTGTGTTCCCTCCTTAGTTGTCCCGGCTGTGGGTTTCCTCCTTAGTTGTTCTAGCTGTGTGTTTCAGGTCAATGTCATGCTGTTAGAACCAGCCACCATCTATCTTCCATGCTCTTACGAGGGAAGGACGTTTTTGTCCAAAATCTCACGATACATGTTCCCATCCATCCTCTCTTCAATACGCTGCAGTCGTCCTGTCCCTTTTGGATAAAAGCCCCCAAAGCATAACGCTTCCACTACTATGCTTCACGTTTGGGCTTTTAACACTGTCTCATAGATTACTCTCAGTAATATAAGAGACTGTGGTCCCAGCGCTATTCTGGTCAGTGACCAGGTCCTCCTGTGTAGTTCTGGGCTGATTCCTGACCTTTTTCACAATCTTCCTTACTTTAAGAGGGGAGATCATGCATGGTGTCCCACACCGAGAAAGATTACCGGTCATCTTGTGTTTCTTCCATTTTCTAATTACTTTAAATAGTTGTCGCCTTCTCACAAAGCTGCTTGTCTATTGTCCTGTAGCCCATCTCAGCCTTGTGCAGGTCTACTGTTTTGTCCCTGGTGTCCTTAAACAGCTCTTTGGTCTTGGCCATGGTGCAGAGGTTGGAGTGTGATGGACAGGTGATTATTATACAGGTAACAAGATAAAACAGGTGCACGTAATCGAGGTAATGAGGGCAGGGAAGGAGGAGCTTCTTATAGGGGAATAACAGCTCTGCGAGCGGCAGAATTCCTGCTTGTTGGTCGTGATCAAATCCTTATTTCATTAAATAAAATGTTGAAAAATTCTTTATAAATCCTACAATGTGATTATCTGGAATGTTCTATAGATTCTGTCTCTCACAGGTGAAGTTACCGACCATAAATATTACCCCCCTCTCCATTCTGTGTAGGTGGGAAAACTTGCAAAAAACGTCCGTGTATTCAATACTTATTTTCCCCCCATAGTTTCATCCACATTTTCACACGGCCTGTATATAGACCAGACACACTCCCATGATAAGGAAGACATTGAGCACGCTGCTTGTTGACTGTGTCCTTGTATCCGCCTTACCTCCCTTTACCCTTGGGTGTCCTCGTGTCACAATATCTTGTGTTTGTTTTGCATTTTCAGCATTTTTTGTCTGCCAGATACTCGAAAACTGATCATGATGGCCGCCATGGAAACATTGTGCTCCAAGGGAAATGGCCGGTGTGCGGTAACCAAACTCTCATTGAGGTCTCTTGGGTTATATTAAGAAGATCTCCCAGTAATGTTATATATGTCTACATGTTACCTACTAGATGAATAGTTTGGAAGTATTGATTTGCACTGATGAGCCCATGGAAGGCTGATACTGCACTTTCTCAAGACAGATACTGGTTTATGTGTCCACGTCCAGGATTGTCTCCCCAGGAAAATCCCATCTTCATAGTAGGATAATCTCAGGCCGGGCCGACCTTAGGGTCAATGACGCCCTGAGCTTTATTTTCCTTCTCAGCCCCTCCTCCCATCATAACAGATATACTCTAGACAATAAAGGCATACTGCTTATACATGGAGTGCGGGTGGCAGAGCCGGGCAATAGATAATACAGCATTCATAGTATTGTCAGAATGCTCGGGTTATTATCCGAACCAGAACTCTCTGTCTTCGATTCCCTGTGACTCCAACAATCCATGTATTCCAGGACTTCCTATGGCGCCATCCAACTTCTCCAGCCATGGGAAATGAGTGTTAGGGTTTGGATAAAATTGCCGAACCCAAACATTTTGACAGGTTCGCTCAACACTAGACATAGAGTCATCCCAGAAGGCTGTGCTATGGGATCCTCCATTAGGTGGGAAGGTAAGTTACCCCATTTTGCAGATAAAGTGTCCCCCATTACTTCTTTTCCTCCAAGTAGGTAGGTCCCCCTGCAGGTAGTACCCTCTTATAGGTAGAGTCCCCTGTGTGTAGTACCCTCTTATAGGTAGGCCCCTTCTAGGTAGCTTCCCCCGTATGTAGTACCCTCTTGTAGGTAGGTCCCCCTGTAGTTAGCTTCCCCAGTACGTAATATACACCCTTCAAGTAGAGCCTCCTCCCTCCCCAAATGTAGATTTTCTACATTTATTTTCTATACAGCAGCTGACTTTCCCATGGTTCTATCTGCTTTCTGCTTTGTAAGTAAATCCCCCTCTAGGTAGGACTCCCTGTTGTTAGTATTGCTCTGTAGGTAGTCCTGTACATAGTATTTTTCCTGCAAGTAGCCCTATGGTTGCCCCCCTCTCCTATATGCTATTTAGAAAAAAAACTTCCATGCTCTCAGCTCTTGCCCTCAGCTTCCCAACGCCCCATCCACCTGATGGAGCCATATGCACAGGGATCACACCCCGAGGCCCACCATCATCAAGTGTTTAATTTCTCTACAGTGCCCCCAAAGGTGAAATGAAGAAGTACACAGTGACCACTGAAAACAATGGGCTGGGTTGGGTCCTGCAACTAAAGACACACTGATTCCATGTCTCTTCTTCAGGGTCCTGATAGTAAACAGCACAGTTGCTGATACGGGAATGTGCAGTCTAGATACACGTCTTATTACCGCCAAGGATCTGAACAATTTAAGTAGCATTTATGAAATTGCTATAAATAGAGTGCAATAAATGCAACATTTATAGGATGAAAAAAACTAAAAATGCCTAAAAACCTAAAAAAAAATAATAACATTGAGAGGAATATTTAACTGTAATAGATTGAACACATTCATTTTATTTAGTGATTTATTTCTTTCCCAAATTTTTTCCCCTTTTTTATTTCCATTTTTTTTTTCTATAGGGACACGAGGCTCGCGCTGTAAATAATCTTTCGGAGCAGCTGTTTTCTAAATATGTTGTTTGAATAGATAGAGGTAATGTTAATGCCTCCCCTGGGAGCTGCTGTGTGGATGATAGTATACCAGAAAGATAAATTATTACACAGACCTGTTTTTTTTTTCTTTCTTTTTCCATTTTTGTGTCTGCGCAAAAAACAAACAAACAAAAAAAGCCAAAAATAAATGCACAATTTCTACCTAATGGGGTAATTTAATAAAGTTTGAAAAAAAAAAAAAAGCTAAAAACAAACAAAAATGCTAATTTTATTATTTTCTATTTTAGCCTGTTTGTTGTGAGATTTGCTCGACATCCATCGCCTTAGGTGTCATATTCCACCTCTTCATATCCCATTTGGCGCTCACAACATTCTCTTAATTGGCATCGATTGCCACGGGCGCAATATGATAATAAAGCAATGACATTAAACACGAGGAAGGGCAAGCGAGATAAAAAGATAAACTTGTGAAATTTCCAGGTTTCCGGCAATTTCCTTCATGTTTACATATAGTCAGGTGGGAGGTAATTGGATCATTCCATCATTATCCAGAAGATTCCGAGAGGTCTGTAAGGAGATACTCCACTTGTTGAACATGTAATTCGGTGTAAGGGATGGAAGGCAATCTAAGATTTTTTGCTTTTTAGAGTTGGGGACCTCTTTTTGGGGGGTCTTGAGGTTTTTTTTTTTCTTTTTCTAGATTGGCTTGACAAAAAAAAAATTGCTAATAATTCTAAATTATTTTATTAAGATTAGTGCTGAGCTGAGAGGCCAAACAGTTTGCGTTCAGTTACGTTCTTTAAACCTGAACGCTTAAAGCGACTCCGTACCCACATTTTGCCCCCCCAAACCGCTTGTACCTTCAGATAGCTGCTTTCAATCCAAGATCTGTCCTTGGGTCCATTCGGCAGGGGATGCAGTTATTGTCCGAAAAACAACTTTTAATCCTACAGCGCTGTGTCTAACGGCCGGGGCTTACATTAGTATATGCATTAGGCTGGCACAACCTCTCTGTCCTTCCCTCCTCCCCGCCCTCCTCAGCATTAGGAATGATCCAGGAACATTTACTGCTGTTTGAGCTTTGCACAGGTGTCTTAACGATCCAGCCCATGTTCATTATGCACACAGGTGGGGAATAGGAAGCAATCTGCCTGGAGCATTCCTAATCATGGGGTGGGTGGGGAGGAAGGACAGAGAGGTGGTGCCAGCCTAATGCATATACTAATGTAAGCCCCGGCCGTTAGACACAGCGCTGCAGAATAAAAAGTCGTTTTTAAAACAATAACTGCATCACCTGCCGAACGGACCCCAGGACAGATCTTGGATTAAAAGCAGCTATCCGGAAGTGGTTTGGGGGGGACAGATTGTGGGTACAGAGTCACTTTACCATTTGCCACACTCCCCCACTGAGGCTGCAGAAACTGGGTGCAGTTTCAGGGAGTCCTTAAAAACCAGGACACTCTAGGACTGAATCCAACGTCTGCAGCCACAGGGTCAAATGCTGAGCGTGCGGGTTTGGAAAACGTTGCCGAACCCAGTTTGGCCTTTCCGCTCAAAACTAATGAAGTTGAATCTTGTGGGCTCCAGCAAAATCTGTTATAGAACCGTAATGTGTGACTCATATGGCTGGCCACTAGGCTGTGGTGAGACAACCTCTACACCTCTTCTAGCCGCACCATTAGACCCAAGACACTGTATAATTATTAGGGACTGTTTTACTAGAATGTGTGAACATAACTTAAATGGAATCTCCTGCTGAGGGTCCTTAGCTAGTGTACAAAGTGGAGAATAGGAGGACCCACTGTGCCCATGCATAACGTAGAGAGTCGATAAGAGGAGAAGTCCAGCGGGGGAGGGGAAAATCATTACCCGAAGGTGGTGGGGGGAACATAATAAAGACAGAATGCTTACCTGTGCCCACACTGTGCCACATCACCGTCACTGACTGGCTGTGAGCCAGGTTTTGCCTTAGCTGTAGGGGATCTAGGAAGACTGATGGCTGGAGTCCAGGAGTGGGACGTGGAGCTGCGTGGACACTGGGTCAGGTAAAAATACCTTTTTTTAATATGTTCCCCCACCCCTAGCCCAAAATCCCCCCCCGCCACAATTTAATTTCAATAGGGACTGTGTAATATTTTAATCAACCTGTGGAGGCACTGCAGTGGAAGCGAACACTTACAGTATAGATCCCAGCCGATTGCCAGTAGCCCCAGTGGCATAATAAACCCTAGAGAAATCCTACAAGCAAATCCATTTCACCCCATGTGGACACCCTCTTCAACAACCCTTTTACCTCTAAACATCTAAACATCTTCCTTTTTGCTTCCCGTCCCCGGTGGTGTCTAATCTTAGGGTTTTCGAGAGACATTAGGATGAATAGGTAGTTAGCCGACTATTGTTGAATGTCTCAGTCAACATCTGCTTTGTATTCCGTAATGAGTAACACGCTGCAAACAAACTCATATTTCACGCTTTGCACGGCAAATCCATAAACTTCCTCGTAGCCCTACTTGCTTAATAATTCCGAAATGCTCTCGCCAACCGAATTTTTCTTAATGCGCAGACATTTGCATATATTTTCTTGATTTTTATGGAACAGTTCTTATGGAATTAAGATTTACCGGTCCTATGGCACTAAAAATATGACACGTTACAAAGTATCATCCTTCAAAGCTCGGCTGATGCCGGATTCTATTGTCTTCTCTTGTTCCTAATTTGTCTTGTGTTGAGTTTTTTTGTATCTTTTTTTTTTTTTTTTAATGCAGATTGGAAGATGAAAGAAAATAACCATTTTGAAGTAAGCAGCGAAAGCAGTTTATAAAGTAGGAGACACACGCTGACTATGCGGGCAGCGGCATTTAGATGCTTCCACATAAAACAACGGGAGGATTTTCAGGACAGTAGACGTTTGATGGGGTAATTTTACAGCTCAGCACAGGTTTTTTGTTGTGTATCAGACGAGGGTTGTCGGATCCCTGTTTGACGACAGACACCAGCATGGAGTGCGCTGTGAAGGGGAAGCGTTCCTTCTGTAGCAAAGGAAAATATTTTCTGCGTTTCGGCTCAGGGCACCGCGCTCCATGCTGTTAAAATTGTTCACGGAGACTGGAAATAGGGAAATGGTAGATTTAGCTGGAAACATGAATTTTGTTTACACTTCCCCGAAAGCGATGGCTGCCTACACAGACCCTCCGCCATAACAGTGATAGATCGGGAGACCCTCACAGTTTAAAGGCCAGGCCTGGTTTAGAGGCATGGCGGCCGGGTGGTTAATACCGATGCCATTCCGCTCCGCAGTCTGGAGTGGGATGATGATGATGTTCACAGGAGCGGCTTTGAGTTCCATCTTCCTGCAAAACTTAATGAAATGTTTGTGTTTATTTTAAGGAAATAGATTTATAATTATCATAAAAACAATTATGTATGGTGCTGGGTACACTGCTGCCATAGAGAGAGGAGGAAGAGGGGTGGCAGAGGCAAATATAAGGAGGGATAATAGAGGGAGATAGGAGAATATACTGTAGATAGTGGGTAGGCTAGTTAGGCTTAGAGATTTAAAAGTTTAAGAACAAAATCTATAAAATCTATCTTCTATCTCCTATCTATCTATCTCCTATCTATCTATCTATCTATCTATCTATCTATCTCCTATCTATCTATCTATCTATCTATCTATCTATCTAAGAAATTCAGAATGAATGCAGCACTCGTGTAGCGATGAATGTGGTGCCAGGCGGTATATACCAGTGACCACCCGGTATAAGTTATATAAATCAGAAGAATACCGCAGCACTCATGGGATAGAATCCAACACAACGTGTTTATTTCCCCAAACCGCGACGTTTCGCTCTCCACACTGAGAGCTTTTTCACCACTGCTTGAAAAAGCTCTCAGTGTGGAGAGCGAAACGTCGCAATTTGGGGAAATAAACACGTTGTGTTGAATTCTATCCCATGAGTGCTGCGGTATTCTTCTGATTTATCTATCTATCCATCTATCCATCTATCTATCCCCTATCTATCAATCTATCATCTATCTATCTCCCATATATCTATCTATCTCCTATCTCCTATCTATCTATCTATCTATCTATCTATCTATCTATCTATCTATCTATCTATCTATCTATCTCCTATCTATCTATCTCCTATCTATCTCCCATATATCTATCTATCTCCTATCTATCTATCTCCTATCTATCTCCTATCTATCTATCTATCTATCTATCTATCTATCTATCTATCTATCTCCTATCTATCTATCTATCTATCTATCTATTTATCTATCTCCTATCTATCTATCTATCTATCTATCTATCTATCTATCTATCTCCTATCTATCTATCTATCTATCTATCTATCTATCTATGTCCTATCTATCTATCTATCTATCTATCTATCTATTTATCTATCTCCTATCTATCTATCTATCTATCTATCTATCTATCTATCTATCTATCTCCTATCTATCTCCTATCTATCTATCTATCTATCTATCTCCTATCTATCTCCTATCTATCTATCTATCTATCTATCTATCTATCTATCTATCTCCTATCTATCTCCTATCTATCTATCTATTATCTATCTCCTATCTATCTATCTATCTATCTCCTATCTATATCCTATCTATCTCCTATCTCCTATCTATCTATCTATCTATCTATCTATCTATCTATCTATCTGCTATCTATCTATCTATCTATCTATCTATCTATCTATCATCTATCTGCTATCTATCTATCTATGATTTTTCCTAGTTAAGTATTCACAATACTATTAACACGGCAAAACTTCCAGATTTATCCAGAAAACAATGGACAAAAAAGTCAGGCTCTCCAGATCTCTCCTGTCCCTCTCCCGGTATACACCACC